>NC_142812.1:31964603-32200398 GCF_049724085.1 Artemia sp. Qi Xiang Cuo | reverse complement strand
AGGCAGTGCAGAGCTGGAGGGCCTCGGCCAGCGGCCATATTGTACAACTGTCGCCTTCGTAGTGCTTTTATCGTTACCCCAAGCTCTCTTACTGGGAGGCGGGTATTTGTCGGAATCATCCTTAAAAAAGAAGAAAAAATTTAGTATAAAATAACGATTCCCCTGTTAGAGAAGAAAAACAGAATTTATTATAAGGCATAATTTTGTCTAGAAACCAATTATCTCAAAGAAGCCCCTCCCCCCTCCTTTTCACCAAAGCAAAAATTAAAAATTTGCTCATATTTTTACCATTTCGAGAAAAAATTAAATACACAACTTGCTAGAAATAAACCCAAAAAGCATAGAAATCCTATTTTTACCATTTAGAGAAAAAAAATTAAATACACAACTTGTGAGAAATAAACCTAAAAAGCATAGAAATCCTATTTTTACCATTTACAGACAAAATTAAATACACAACTTGTGAGAAATAAACCTGAAAAGCATAGAAATCCTATTTTTACCATTTACAGAAAAAATTAAATACACAACTTGTGAGAAATAAACCCGAAAAGCATAGAAATCCTATTTTTACAATTTCGAAAAAAATAGAAAAAACTATCATTATTCTTTAGGGCCAGCAGCTGCATCAAATCCAATACAATGATTTAAAATCTAGATCTCAAAATAGCCACCGATAAATATGGTATAATTAAAAGCTAACCAAACACTAAACTTTGCAGTTTACGGGGGGAAACAGTTTGTTTTCACCTTACAGCGAAGCTGTTAGAAGCGAGGCACTGCCCCTTCCCCCCTCCCCCATATAAACACTGAGTACTCAAAATGGAAGACAAATTTTCCCTATTATATTTTTTATTGTAACTGTCACCAGCCCCCCTAGCAATTTATAAGATTTACTGTAGAAAGATACGCCACTAAATTGACTGAAAAAAAAGTATCTTTTTCGTGAAACCATCGTAATGTTTAATTCCATGGTTTCCTACGTACCGGATGAGCGTTGACAGTATTCGATAATTACCCCTATTTAAATCTTTACGGAACTGATAAAGTTAGGTTGACAGCTTAAAGAGAATTAGCATGCCTATGAATTGACAGAAGTTGCCTGTCACTTTAGGTAGGATATAGAAAGCATGAATCTATCGAAAAGAGAGTATTTCTAATGAAAGAATTAAAGTCGTAAACAGGGGGGAGGGTTACATGGTAAAAAAAAAGAACTTATTTTACGCTTTCTAACGACTATAAACATCACATAGTGGAGTTTGTATTGGGGAGAGGGTATACCCTGAATTTGAATATACTGGAGGGGGACTATGTAAAATGATTTTGTTTGGAAATAACCTAAGAAAATTGACTAAGCAGACCACACAGTAATTACCATTCTAACTTAAGTTTCCATGTCAGTAATACTTTATGCTCTATCCATGGTGGTTTGAGACTGTATGATAATTTAACCTCAACACATGTCCGTTATATATAAAATATCAAGGCGGAATCGTGATGTAAGAGAAACTTACGTAAGTACATTGACCTAGAAAGAGACACGTGACCCTGTTCCGTTAGCGGATCAATGCACTTAGAAACAAAAAACAAATGGACCTTGAAAGAGGTGTCATTGATCATGTCCCGTTAGACTCGATCAATAATCCAGCAATTGTTGTTGACATCCAAGAAATATCCAGCAATTGTTGTTGACATCCAAGAAACATCCATCAACAGTGAGAAAAGCCATGAAAAAACATCCTCGGTGAGAAAAACCATAAAAAACATCCTCAGTGAGAAAACCCATTAGACTCGATTATAGATGGCAGCACAGTGTTCGCCTCGGAGTAGTGACCCTTTCCCTACTAAAAACTAGAATGGAATGAAGGAACATATTGGTTTAGCGTGCGTGAGTCTGTGAAGAATAAACAGGAACAGGGAACAGCATTCACGCCAAAATTGCTTAATTCAATTGAAAGAGCTAATTTTTCACCCTAGAATGAAGAAGCGTCATTACGTCCAAAATTACACAAGATGATAAATGGCTCTGAACAGCTAGGGGGAAAATCATGACAAACGAAACAGCAAAAATCACACTGCATTGCAAACAAAAATGTAACTTAAAGCTAAAGAATAACATGATAATTATGCTATTGTGTAATTTACACATTTCAGAAGGCATAGGCGTTGGAATATTTCTGTTTGTTACTGAATTATACAACAACGCAATTAAAGCAAAAATAAAACGATTTAAAATGGTTGATTGGACTACTCATGACTTAAAACTAAAGAACAACACGATGATTAGGCTATTGCGTAATTAGAGAATAAAATATTTACAAGCCTGTCGCGTACAGAGTACCGGGAGCTCGGGCTCCGGTACACTATATATATATACATATATATATATATATATATATATATATATATATATATATATATATATATATATATATATATATATATATATATATATATATATATATATATATATATATATATATATATATATATATATATATATATATATATATATATATATATATATAAAAAATATATATAATATATATATATATATATATATATATATATATATATATATATATATATATATATATATATATATATATATATATATATATATATATAAAGTCTACGTCGGAAAGTACAAGCCTTATTCGAACCTTCAATTTCCTATCCTTAGAGCAAAAACTATGACGAGTTGTCTAACTTATGATCCAAGGCCAACAAAGGCAGAAAGCAATATGTACTTTGGAACGGTTGCTGAAACTCCTACACTTAATCTGAAGAGAGAAAAAAACGAGGCTAATTTTCATAGCACGGAAGCATGAAACTTGGCAGTTGCTTCAATATCACGACAGTTTTTTTTTCAAACATCATAAAAACAAAATAAATTTTTGAACGCGGAAATCCAAGATTAAGGCAGATGTGAAAGTTCCAAGTAGGCTTCACATACTCTTAGGTAAGGGGGAAGAGGGGTACCAAAGAGCGGGGAAGGCTCCTTTGGCCCCCTTTTTGGCGTGCAATTTCTACAAAATATTGGAAGTAGTCCTGGAGCTACTTAAAACAATTTAATCAGTTAACTTTAGTTATATTAAGTAGTTAAATTCAACCTTTTTTGGGAGGGGGGGGGGGGTTGACAGATAAAATTTTACAAATAAATCCACACACTGTTACGAAACATCCTTAATTTTTTTATATTCTTTTTTTTAATAAAAATTATTTTGTATTCAAATACTCCAATCCAAAAAATTATGATGTTCTTTTCCGCGGATCAATATCAAAAAATAGAACAGCCCCTATAAAGGAGAATTTTTACTCGTGATTTACTGTGTTATAATAAAAACTGGCAAGTAGTTGCAAGTATTGGGACTGCAGGTGCACACACTTATGTCCCCTAAGTTCAACCTCCGGTATTTTGGACCTCGATAGCCGAACCATAGGTCTTAGAGTACGAATCGAATGTAGAAGAGGAAATCGACAAAATCAAAAGACACTACGTTAAGGTTACCATACGTCCCGGTACACCGGGACATGTCACCGGTTTGAAACTTCTGTCCCACTCGACTCGGTTGATCTAAAAAAAGGTACCGGTATTTCCACTTTAATGTGTCCTCATATCCTCAGCCGTTCTTGGGATATTGCTGAGATGACTTATTGCAACCAGCATACACACCGTGCCATTTGATTTAGATTTAAAGAAACATACAGTTTTAAAGGATAATGGGCAAATTGCATAACTGAGGGGGGTTGACATACCCAGTGTCCCTAGAGACACAGTTACTGCACCGTTCAACTATGCTGAACGAAATGAATATCTTCATTTGGATATGTAAATAGATATGAGATTAGAAAATTAATAGGCTCAGGAGGAGGGCTGCTTGCCCATCAATTTCTTTCGACTCTTAAAAAGGGGACTAGAAATTTTGATTTCCAATCGAATTAGCTCCTTTAGAAGTTTCAATGATATGGCTAGCTATGATAGGCCAGCACTGCCTAAGATACTGCTTATAAGACCTTGTGAAAACCTGCAACATATAGGTATTTCGTTTAATTGAAATTCCCCCTAAACGTTCCCTAATAGTTTCACCTTAATACCCTTAGCCTCACAGTAATTGTAATTGTAGTATTAATAGTATGTACATAGTACCTTCTGGCTAGTTCAAAATCCGCCACAACTTACCCTGAAAGGTCTAACTTAATAATGTGAGCCGTTCTTGAGATATTACTTTCTCTCCATTTTGACAATCTACATCCTCACAGTTTGTTTAGATTTAGTTCAACATCCACCTAAATATTCCTTGAAAGCTTCGCCTTAACACTCTTAGCTTGCATAATAGCAATAGTTGTAGTAGCAGTAGTAGCATTAGTATCAGTATGCGCCTAGCACCTTTGGTTTTCTTCAACATCCCCTTCAACACACGCTGAAAGTTTCAACTTAATACCATCAACCGTTCCTGAAGCATTGATGATACGTCCTCTTGACAACCTATGTGGGCATAGTGTGTTTCCATTCAGTTCAACACAATCTCAATATTCCCCAAATTTTTCGCCTAACTCAACTTTAGTAGCAGCAGTAGTAATACTAGTTGCAATAGTAATAGCGAAAGAATTAATAGTAGCAGTATTAGCTTTAGTAGCAGTAGTTATAACAGTAGCAGTAGTATGACTAGAAGCAGAAACATTACGATGCAAATATTGTCTTTTGGTTACTTAAACATTCCCCAAAACAAACCCTGTAAGTTTCAACTTCACAAACCAAACTGTTCCTAGGATATTGCTGATACGCCCTTTTGACAACCTGCATACAGACGGTGTTTTGTGATTCAGTTCACCTTTCCCCTCAAAATTCCCTGAACACTCACACTCACGCTCACACTTACGCTCATAATCACACTTACTCTCGAAGTTAAAACAAAAAAGTCACGAAGAAAAAAAAACGTCTCGAAGTTAAAACAAAACGTCTCCAAGTTAAAACAAAAATGTAACGAAGAAAAAAACGTCTCGAAGTTAAAACAAAAACGTCTCCAAGTTACGAAAAACGTCACGAAGTTAAAACAAAACGTCTCGAAGTTGAAACATTCCCTAAGGCACTCTTGAGGATCAATGAACTCTATCAAGGCCAGTAAACTCTGAACAAACCCGATTCTAATGGTGTACTGGAAGACCAAAGAGATCTGAACAAACTCGGCAATAGTGATTTCCTAAGGCGCTCCTGAAGAAAAATGAACTCTGAACAAACACGGACAAGGCGGTTAAACCTTTTTTGATGCTATTGCGAAACAGATTGCATAATGATCTAAGATGGTCGTTTAGCATTTTCGATGATTTCAGTAATATTTGACGGGTGTAGTCTTGATAGATACTATTGAAAAAAGATTGCGTAATGATATAAGATGTTCGCTAAGCATTTGCCGATGATTTCAGAAATATTTGACTGATGTAGAATTTGAACTAGGGACCCCTAAGGATAATGGAATGACGTGCTAGTCAACTGAACTAACAAGTTGATGCTAATAAAATGTTCCTAGAAAAATATTGTCAAAAACCCTCACATATCACCTTATGAATTAACAATTAAAGGAAATGAGTAGTATCCTATTAATACGTTCGACCACGCCCATTGAATTTATGAATTATTTGTCTGGTGTAGGAATCGAAGTTGAGACCTGAGGTTTCCTACGGTAAAAGAACGATACGTTAGTCATTTGAACCAACAAGTCAATCCTATTATCATGTTCTTAGAAATAAGTTCTAAGCAATAGGTTTCATGCACTTGCTATGGCATTGAATTGTATGTGCATGTATATCGTATATCATCTTTAGTTTAAAAAACACCCCAACCTTCTAGCCAATTTTGAACTTTTGAATTAAATCCATTAAATACTTTCGAGCCTGGACATTCAGGGGATGTTAAAAGCAATATCAGAACTAAAAAGCGCATAAACACTGCCTTCGGGTGGTTAACGACCTTAACCCTTGAGGCGAATTTGTATTATTTTTTATTCTGAACAATTATGTTTTTCTTGGGGGGGGGGATTGGCTAACGATGCGTTACCCATATGAACTAATAAGTCAATGATATTATCATGTTCTTAGAAATACGTTCTAAGCAATAGATTTCATACACTTGCTATACCATTGAACTTTAAGGGGTTGTATATCATATATCATCTTTAGTTTAAGAAACACCACTCCTTACTAGCCATTCTTGAACTTTTGAATTCAATCCACGGAATATTTTCAAACCTGGACCTTCAGGGGACGATAAAGAGCATTATCAAAACTAAAGAGCGCAATTACACAGCCTTCGCGTGGTTTACGAGCTTAGCCCTGGAGGCGAATCTTAATTATTTTTGATTCTGAACATTTTGATATTTTGGGATGGGATTTTTTTTGGACTTCCGTGAACAAAATTTTTTTATTGAAATTATTTTTGGACTTAAAACCAAAGCCTTAACATGAAAAACGTCTCAAAGTTAAAACAAAAACGTCTCAAAGTTAAAACAAAACCTCACGAAGAGATTACCGTCTCGAAGTTAAAACGAAAAAACGTCTCAAAGTTAAGAAAAAGCGTAACGAAGTTAAAACGAAATGTCTTGAAGTTGAAAAAACGTCAAAAAGAAAAAACGTCTCGAAGTTAAAACAAAAACGTCTCGAAATTAAAAAAAAGTCATATTTAAAACAAACGTCTCATAGTTGAAAAAACAGCTTCTCGATGAACAAAAACAATCACAAGGAAAAACCAACGTCACGAAGTTAAAAAAACGTCGCGAAGAAAAAAACATCTCAGTTAAAAAACGTCTCGAAGTAAAAAAAAACCGTGAAGTTACAAAACAACATCTAGATGTTAACAAAAAACGTCTCGAAGAAGAAAACGTAACGAAGTTGAAAAAAACTTAACAAAAAAACAAGGGCGCGAAAAAACGACTCCTCCCCCAAACCATAGGAAAAACAACCAGCTGTGTAACTATTGTAGTCAGTGAAATCTTGCACAATCGATTTCTCTGGCCTTAAATGTTAGTTGCGCAATGATTTAACCATAAGGCACTTAGATTTTGTTGGGATCAATGAACTACAACTTTCGCTATTACGAAACAAGTCTTTTTAACCTTGGACAAAGGTATAGAAGTTTGAAGAAGCACATCTTTACTTAAGCACTACATCAATAGCTTCCAAGATGATTGGACTCTATGACACAAAATTTATTGGTTTAAAAAATCATCTTGTGGTGTTATATTTGAATGTGCATCTTTGTTATTTTCTATGGAACACGAAGAAATTGACTCTTGTCATTGGAAAGTGAACTACAATATGATAAAAAGCTTGTGAAGTCCTACATTCCGCCATATGGACAGACTGGGATTCTATAACCGATTAATTACACCATATAATAAAAGTGATAAAGAACTGAGAACTGTTCATGAAGAAGTCAGAGAAATATGCAATTTTTTCGGAGTTGAAGCATTGTATGTAAGGGTAATTTGCCTACAGATAAAGTTTTAATTCAAAACTGTGACTCCAAAATTCCACTTTTCAATTTAGAAAAAATTAAATATCCTAAATTTGAAGGGGCTTATCACCGTCCCGAAGACAAGGTTGGGTTCCTCGCGCAGTGGATACCGAGGGATATACCTGATAGTGATAAGTGCACAAGACACGGTAAAAACTATTCTATATCATGGGATCCTCGTTCGTGGATGTTTAACAGTGAACTATATGTATTATCTTTATGTAAATATGTTTTCTAAAAAAAAAAATTTGAACATGTTTAAACTATAAATATCTTTAAGCTTAATCCGTCTTTATTCTTTAAAATAGTTCTAATTCAAAGGCAAAATTCTACTCTAGGTAAATCCCCCCTCCACCAGGAGTCTAAGATAGATGAACATGATATTTTTTTTCTTCTAAAGTTGGAAAGGTGCGAACTAAATTTTTTCCGAAAGTCAGAGACATGTCAATTGGAATTTTCAGGGTTTTATCTATATCAAACAGTTTGTGGTAACGAACTGTAAGTAAGGAGCGACCCGGCTCAATAGTAACCGAAACTCTAAAACAGAATTTTGATACCAATAGATACATCAAAAGAATCAGATTTTTATGCTGATTTCAAATATGTAAGCTTTATCAAGTTTAGTCTTACCCATCAAAAGTTACGCACCTGAGAAAATTTGCCTTACTTTCGAAAAAAGAGGGGAAAACCCCCTAAAAGAGATACAAACTTAATGACAATCACACCATCAGATTCAGCGTATCAGAGAACCCTACAGTAGAGGTTTCAAGCTCTTATCTGCAAAAATGTGGAATTTTGTATTTTTGCCAGAAGAAAGATCACGGATGCGTGTTTATTTATTGTTGTTTTTTTTTTGCTTTTTTCCCCAGGGGTAATGGTATCGACCCAGTGGTCTTAGAATATCGCAAGAGGGCTCATTCGAACGAAAATTAAAAGTTCTAGAGCCATTTTTAAATAACCAAAAAATAGAGGGCAACTGGGCCCCCTCCCACTCTCATTTTTTCCCAAAATCACCCGATAAAATTTTGAGATTGCCATTTTGTTCAGAATGGTCAAAAAATATAATAACTATGTCTATGAGGATGACTTATTTCCCCACAGTCCCCGGGGAAAGGGCTGGAAGTCATGAATTTTGCCCAATGTTTACAAATAGTATTGGTTATTGGCAAGTATACAGACGTTTTCAGGGGGGGGGGAGGTGGATGGGTCGGGGGTTAAAAGGGAGGATCTTTCCATGGAGCAAGTTTTCATGGGGGAAGGGACATTGCTATGAAGGGGGAACCGGCTTTCCCAAGATTATTTAAAAAAAACTGTTCAGAGATTGAATAAAAAAAACTTTTTCAACTAAAAGTAAGGAACAACATCAACATCATTTTTTTTGTACTTTCATCAGAACTACTTGTTGTAGCTAACGGCTTTGTTATTAAGGGTCCATTACTACATAACTGGAAAACAAACCAGACTTCAGCGTAAGGAGTAAAGTTCTGGCTAGGGGGAGAAGTTCCTAATATAACTAATTAAAATATACAGTTGTAGAACCTTGTAACAAAAGTTAATTCATAACTTACGGATATTTATTACTAATAGAAATGTTCGTAAACAAAATTTAACAACTTTCGAGAAAGCCATTTAAGCAAAAAAAAAAATATACAAATTTCGTTTTAATTATTCATGTACGATGAGCCAATATCAAAACCTGCATTAATTTAAAAACTTTCAGAAATTAAATAAAAAAACGATTTTTTTAAACTAAAAGTACGGAGTGAAATTAAAACTTAAAACGAACAGAAATTATTCCGTATATGATAGGGGATGTCCCCTCCTCAATGCCTCGCTCTTTACGCTCTAAAGTTTGGCTCTTTCTCACCCCCTCAATTTATTACATGCCAGTGCAGTATTTTACTATTATGCCGTCTAGCTGCATCTTCCAGATCCTCGGCAATTTTATCCATGACCTCCACTTCAAACCTCCTTAGTTCATATGTAGCCTAAATGCTTTCTCCACTTTCTTTACATTCCTTTTGTTTTAATATGATTTATCATTCAAATAATTCTTATACAAGCCCCTTCTCTTTTCTATAAAATATAAAGCTGATTCACTAACATTTCTAGATGTATCCGTAAATTTAGTCTCAGGGACATAATTATAGATTATACATATTATTGGTCGAGAATAATTCCGTCTATACATTACATAGCCAAGCTTCAGATTCTTCTGTTTAGTGCTCCGCTATTCCTGGAAATGTCCTGTCACATTTATCTTGGAGCGGGCTAACGTCATAGCCTCTCAGGAGGTAGTTACCCTTCCGAAACTTCAGCTTTAAATTAATTCTAGATACTACTAGATAACAGCCCTCCTATATACCCTAGTATCTTGAATTGATCCTGCCATTCTTCGGTTTACTATAACATAATCAATAAGGTTTGCTGTCTTACCATCACGTGATTATCATGTTAACTTACGGGCCATTTTATGACCAAAGAAGGTATTGGTTATAACTAGATTGTTATACCTACAAAATTGCAAAAGTCTGTAGTCATTACTGTTTTCTTTTCCTACACCAAATTTACCTAGGCTAGGGTACCATCTATCCATATTTCTACCGACCTGGGCGTTAAAAGATCCTAGTAAAAACACCGTATTTCTATCTGAGGCCAAGCATGGGCACTGTTCTGTTTTTCTGAAGAAACAGAAAAAAAATAAACAGGGCTTGAATAAAACAGAACAGAAACAGAACAGGTCAACAAAAAACAGAAGACATGTTTCTGTTTCTGATCTGTTTTGTGATAAAAACAGAAAACAGCTGTTTTTGATCAAAAATCAGCTGTTTAAACAGCTGTTTTTGATCAAAACTGTACTTGCCATGGGTAGTGCTTTTCTGTGGCGGTAACACTTTTGAGAAAACGTAGTACTATTGCAGCATTTTTTCCGCAAAAAAGAGCAGTTTTTCTAATAGAGGGGCGAAAGAATGTCTGCGTACATAAATATCGCTATCATTTTTTTTATGGTTATTTTTCTTCCATTTTCCCATTCCGAAAATACACTTTTATGTTAATAATATATACTAGTTATTCGAGACATTTGAAAAAAAATAATTTTCAGCATGAAATTACGCAGTCAGCTCAAAGTCATTAGTATTTAAGCAGAGCATATAATTGATTTGGGAGGAGAAAATTTTCACCTCCTGACAGACAATGCTTTCCCCTCCCCCCCCCCCCCCACTCTACCTGATGTGTGGAAGTCATCTTAAACAAAATTAAGAAAGAAGAAAAATGCACGGGAAAATGACACTTTTTACTGCCAATTAAAAAATTGTTTGTTACCTTGTAGCTTAAAGCAGCCTTTTAAGATTAATTATTTCCAAACCAATTTGTGTAAACATTTTTCAAATAATAAATTAAGAGTTTAAGGATACTTCGGAAATTTTTACGGTGCTTTGCGCTAGAAATTATTGTTCTATGCCCTCCAGCAAATTCATTCTTAAGTAAATAAGTAATGTGAAGTTCCTCAAATTCTGAATTTCAAAGGAACTTAGACTCTTTACTACATAATACTTTCTTTAATAATTCTCTTCTCTTGAATAGGTTTTCAAAAGGATGCAAATATTAGGACAATTGTACTTTTTCACAATTTATTTTAAAACTTCCCATTGCTTTGCGGCAGAAAGTACTTTCTCTAACGAATGCACTTACTCTATCATAGAAATCGTTACTGTTTTAAATTTTGTTTTAAGAAGAAGAGTAGCCATGCTTTTGATTATGTAGGTTCATTTTCATAGTCCATTCCCAAAGGAGAAAGGTTAGTGACATTTTCGACTATAACTAACTATAATCACACAATCCAAGAATACTAATTTTATTTCTTAGCCGAGCCTCCCTCCCTACGAAAATCTGGATCTGCCAATACTTCAAAGGTGTAATATAAGAAAATTGTACTTTTGCACCCGTCCCTAGGATTTATATAAATTTGCACTACTGTATTTATCTAAATTAATGAAGGAGAAACACATTACCGGAAAGCTCTATAACACTCTAAAAGATAGACTAGCAGTTTCTCCTCAAAAGATTTTAAGGCATTAACGCCAGAGCTGCTTACACTGCATGAGCGTCTTATGATTTTGAAACCTGTTGTATCCAAAAAGGACCGGAATCAGCTTTCCTCATCGGACTCTACCATAGCCTCAAGGACTTCAGCAGTACAAAGGCGAGTTGGAGTGGGCTCTCTTGCAGTCTCTGCACCATTACTTAATATATTCTGCAGTAATGGTGCCAAAGATTGAAAGACCGGAGAACGACCCCCAAGTGAAAACCTTCCAAATGCTGAAGGATCCAGATAAGCTGTGTAACGTATCATCGGATAGCCTATTCTGCGACCTTGTTTTCTGACAGACTCCCAGCTCCCCACTATTCTTCTCCATTACTTTTGCCACCCTCTTCCGTCGACAGTGCATCAATCTAATCAGGTTCTTCTGCAAAAGTATCTTCACTTTCGGAGTTTTCAGAAAAAGTGTTTTCAGAAAGGCCGTCTGAATCATTTTCACCAGCCTTCTGTTTAACTTTTTTTCTGGCAGCAATATTTATTTGATGATGCATAGTTTCCCAGGATGGTGCTTTCAAGCCCCCTGTTGTATTTTAAATAAGCTGTTTCATATCTGGCCTAACAAACACAGAAAGTGCCAATTTGTCTTTAAACAGGGATTTGTAGCAGAGCTTCCACAGAGACGATTGTATTGATTAATTAGAAATAAGGAATGGTCGTATGTCTACTCTTCTTATTCTATATTTCACTATTTCATTATCCTCTGTGTCACTTGCTTTGCTATTGGGAGCTTTCTTTAGGGCAGCAGCATGACTTGATACATATTTTTTTTAGTTGCTTTGGATTTGTTATTTACTGCACCAGGCGCATATACTTTATTTTTGTGCACATCAATTATATCCTTCCTTTTAAGATGGTATATATATGTCGGGGTAGAGACTCCCTTAGCTTTTCGAGACACTTTGAAGAAATTGCACCTGCTACTTTCTGTGATTCCTTTTTCAAATGGGATACCCAGAGAGATAGCTTAGAAGTTTTAGTTGGAACTTCCAAGTCGTCATCAGAAGGTGACATCATGATTTTCTTAGCACAAAGGTTGATTTTAGGATTTTTTTTTTTACAAAATTAGAAGCACCTTCCAGTAGCCTACTATTTTAAAAATTGCACCTCAACCCAAATATCTGACCTCTTTCACCTCACTGGCATAACTAGGGGGAAAGGGACCAATTGCCTCCTGAGCAGTTTTGTTGGCACAATAAGCCAAAGAATCTGTCTGCTTATAAAAGCAAAATGACATATCCCAACTACGGTTTCATAACAACTTTGACCATTTGAAGCACAATATTAATTTTTACGGGAATTAGCTTGTCTATAATTGGTATTTATGAGACAGATACATGAAATAATTCACCGCTTAGTGTTATTTTTTTTAATTTCTTTTGCTGTATGATAAAAAATACTGTGTTCACTGGAAGATTGGTATCCTACTGAATGAGAAAAATATATCAGCATTATATAAGAATTTATCCCTTCCAGAAAATCAGCTAGTTTCAACTCTAGACTTTTCTTTGAAAGGATTTCTATTGATTTTAGAGATGATTTTAGTAACATGAGAAAAAGTATATTTGGCTATCTTTTTATGTTGATGCAATAAAGATTTGCTAGCAAAAACTTATATTTCTACTGGACAAGACTTCAATACATTTATATTGATCTCTGACTAAGTATTTAAGAGAATTTTACAAATTAATAATCAGTATTTATCATACATAGGTCAGCACGGTAATCGTAGCAAGTCAATGTTATTTAGCAGTATAAATTCCATAAAAACAGTTAGATTAAAGTTCTCGCGGCTAAAAGTGCAAAGGTATCCTGCTTCTCCTGGACAGTAACTGTGCAACTTTCCTGCTCAATTAATGGAATAATATAGCCTACTGTAAGCAATACGTCATTTTAGTGGAATTAAACAGCACTTTTACCGTCTTAACATTCTGGGGCGGATCTACGTTCCAGTTCTAGAAATCGCATGAGGCGTAACCACGCTTCTACAAAATTTCAAATTATGATTTAAAAATAATTTTGTAAGTTCAAAGTTCTCAAATATCTCATTCTCGTATCACTTAAATAAAATCAGAAATAGAAGAAAAACAGGTAGGAAAAAACAGAAACAGGACGAAATAGCTATTATAAAAACAGAAACAGAACAGAACAGGTAAATAAAAACAGGTCATCTGTTTCTGTTTTTTTGCATGAACAGAACAGAAACAGGTACTTTAAAAACAGAACAGAAAACAGAAACAGTGCCCATGATTATCTGAGGCCCGGTCTATTTGCTCCTGTAACTGTAAGTAAAATTCATCTGAGTCATTAATATCTCCGTCAGTCAGTTCTACAGGAGCCTATACTGCTACTCATAATGCCCTGGAAGTTTCAGCTTGATGCGCTAAGCAGCTCCAAAGATATTGCGGATACGCACTTTTGAAAATCTGCATGCACATAGTATGTTCTGATTTAGTTCAACTTTCCCCTCAATATTTCCTCAAATTTTAGCTTCAATATCCTCAGCCTTGGAAGCACTCGCTACAAAAGCAGTAGATGCTGTAGTATCTCCGAACACTTTTGCACTTTTGACTCTAAAAAAGGGAACTAGAACTTCCGATCTCCAATCAAATTAAAAGCCTTAAAATGATAATACTCTTATCCTTACAAGTAGTTGCGATTGAAGTAGTAGTTGGAGTAGTTTAAGCAGCAGTAGCTGTAGTAGCATTAGAAGTAGCAGTGGTTGCATTGTTAGTAGTAGCATACACATATTACCTTTTGGTCAATTTATATTCCCCTTTATGAATTCTCTGAAAGTTCCAACTTAAAAACCAAATCCATTCTTAAGATACGCCCTTTATCTGCTTGCACTTAGTGTGTTTTTATTTAAGTTCCAATTCCCCTTCAATAGTCCGTCAAATTTTCAGCTTCATCAGCATAGTCTTAATAGTGCTAATATTATAGTAGTAGCAGGAGCAGTAGTAGCAGTAATAATGTTTCATTGGTAGTAGTAGTAACAGTAGTAGCAGCAGCATTGATAGCAGCAGTAGCATATATGTTGCCTTTTGGTCAGTTGGTCATCCCCCTCATGATGCCCAGGAAGTTTCGTCTTAATACGATAAGCCGTTCAAAAAATATTGCTGATACGCCTATATCAGCAATCTGTATGCATATAGTATGTTTAGATTTAGTTCAACTGTCCCCTCAACGTTTCCTCAGATGTCCATTTCAAAATCCTCAGCCTTTGTAGTGTTCACCATAGAAGCAGTAGTTTTAGTGGAAGTGGTAGCAGTAGTGGTAGCAGCAGTAGTAGTGGCAGCAGTAGTAGCATTGGTAGTTGTAGCAGTAGTAGCGCATAAACATTGCATTTTGGTCAGTTGATCGTCTCCCTTATCATTTCCAGAAAGCTCCAAATTAATATACTCAGTCATTCCAGAATTACACCCTTTTGACAACCTGTATGCACATAAAGGATTTTGATTTAGTTCAATATTTCCCTCAACATTCTCTGAAAGGCTTACCTGAATGCCCTTCGTCTTTTTGGAAAATAAAGGCCAAACATGTCCACCTTTTCAATAAGATATACAACCTACAATTACTGAACGAATTGCGTATCTTACAGCCCTTACCATGATGGCAGTTGGGGATTTGACATCCCCAAAGGCATAATTCCTGGACCTTTTAGCAACGCTGAACAAAATGGTTGCCTCAAAATTTTGATTGGATGTGTTTTGGGAAATGATGAGCGTCGGGAGGGGGGAATGGTTGCCATCAATCGCTTTTGACTCTAAAAAGAAACTAGAACTTCTAATTTCTGATCAAATGATCCTGCTCTAAACTTTATACGACCACCCCTTCCCGGGGCATAAATTACAACCCTTGCGCCAGGCTCAATCGGTTTGTTTCAACCCCAAAGGCCTTGTTATATGATTTTTGGACTATTTTGAATAAAATGGAGATCTCAAAATTTCTACTGGATGCATTCTACTGGATTTCTACTGGATGCACTTGGGGAAAAGATGACGCTGGGGGGAGGGGTGGGGCTAGTCGCCCTCCGATCATTTTTTACTCTTAAAGGTGGCACTAGAACTTTTAATTTTCAATCGAATAAGCCCCCTCCGAAACTTATACGATCATCCCTTCTAGTAATAATAATGGGCTACTAGTATAACTTAAAACCCTTGTCCTGAGGGCTGTGAGGTGGGGGTGGGGTCATTTACAAAGGCATAATTACTTAACCTTTCAATTGTGTTGAACAAAATAGCTATCTCAAAATTTTGATGACATGTTTTTGGTGAAATAATGGGCGTGGTGGGGGATGGTTGCCCTTCAATCGATTCTGACTCTTAAAAAGGGGACTAAAACCTTCAATTTCCGATCGAATGAACCACCTTCGAAGTTTCTACGACAACTCATTCTATACGAAGTGCCTTGGTCCCAAAAAAAAAGAAAAAAAAAACAATTATAAATTTTGGATCAATTTCTGGTCAAAAAAAAAAAAAAAGTAATAACACATTGCTCTCTACTTAGGCAGCACTATTTAGCTGTCTATGATAAGTCCAAATTGGCTATTCCCTCTCAGTTTGTTAACATGCCTATAAAATACTTTAATATTACACCGTTTGGCTGAATCTTCTGGACCTTCGTTAATTTTATCCATGGCCTCCAGGTGACACATCCTTAATATATATTTTAAGACATTTTCTATTTTCTTTACATTCCTCTTATTTCCATATGATATATTGCTCAAATACTTCTTGTACAAGCCCCCCCCCCTTCTTTATTAAACTTGAAGCATTTTCACAAATATTTCTAGCTATGTTTATAATTTTCCTCCCTAAGACAGCATCTGCTAGTTGACAAAATATTTTCTTGAAATTTTTCTGCCCATCTATATTGTCCGATTTTAGAAACTTTAGTTAGATATTCAAATGTTCCATTAATGTTTTCCCAAATACTCATCCTGGAGTCAACCAACGTCATACATTCTTGAAAGGTACTTACCTTCCTAAATTTAGCTTCAGATTAATTGTTTACAGTAACATAGGCAATCAAGTTAGCCGTCTTACCATTATGCGAATACCATGTTTACTTCTGGCTCATTTTATGACCAAATACTGTAATGGTTATAACTAGATTGTTATACCTACAAAATTGCAGCAGTCTATAATCGTTACTATTTCCTTTTCCTACACACAACTTACAAAGGCTAGAATACCATATACCCCTGTAGCTACCCACCTTGGCATTAGAATCCACTGATTAAATGCCTTAGTTCTACCTGGGATCCTCTCTACTTGTTCCTGTAGCTGTAAGTAATATTCACCTAATTCACTACTATCTCCATCAGTCGGTTGTGCATGGGGTATTATGACTGATAACTTGCAGTTTTTAGTAATAGAAATTTAACTAGCATTCTATTATACCTTAGCATTCTATTATACTTCTATAGTACCTTCCCAACCTAACCAAGACTTAGAAGCTTCCCCGTTCATCATGAGCCCTGCTCCTTGCCTCCGCAGCTTGCCCTTCCTGCCTGAGCCGACAAATTCTATATTATCTAATTTCATGTTTCCTACTCTGGGATACTGGGACATGAGTTTCAGAAACTCCACACAAGTCTAGTTCAAAACATCCTAGTTCGTCAGTCAAAATGACATTACGATAGGTTTTTTTTAACGTTGTAACATTCCAAGTTGCAATTTTCACATTATTTAAATCATTGGCAATATTAAGGGCTCAGGAAAAACAATGGTTCCGAAACGAGTGCAAGACAGGGGGCCAATACATCTCGTCAAGTTAATAAAGAGCGCTTAAGCCGGCTTAGAACTGGAGAGCAAGAAGTTTCTTGGACCTCCAGCGTGGATGGAGGCTTTGCGCAATCCTGGGTCTATTTTGGTCACACCACGGTTTTCCACATTTAGCGAGGTTCTTCTATTAATAAGTCAAAATCCCGCACAAACAATCTCAAGCATACAAAAATATACTACTATGGTGCTCCTCAGGGCCACTCCTAAGGAGGCGCTAATCAAGACCACCCTACAACGCCGTTTACATCCTCGGTTCTAGTTGAAAAAACTCGAGTTTTATTCCACCAAAGCTCCACCCCAACACACTATGATGCTACACAAGTAGGATTTTCCTTTCGTGGATAGGGATTTGTTGGTATTTTTATGATTATTTAAATTTCCGGCTTTTACTTTATATTTAAAAGGAAATCTGGATTTTAATACATTGACGAGGCTATTCAGCCCGGAATAGCCGACCAAAACAAACAAAAACCCTCAGAATTATTTATTAATCAAAATTCAATGGAATGCAGTGTCATTTACTATACTAAAATTTCTTAGAGGGTTGCCACTCTTCAAGCTCACCCTGCAGCGCTATCTGTCGTTACGGTTCTGACGAGGCTAAGTGAAAGATTCATCCTAAGGCCACTCCAACAGGGTTTCCCTCTGGAGATATGGACGGACACCCTATTTGGGGTAGTAACCGTAGTATTGCACTATTATTGCCAATATTCACGGGCAACACAAATAAAGCACACGAGTACTTACTTACTTTAATTAGGACACGAGCTAGGTGGCAGCCCTTCCTGGCGCTGCCACAATGGCCACGACGGACGGAATACTCCGAGCAGCTCCACATTCGTCTTGACAGTGCTCATCCATGTCTTGATTCCTTCGCCCTAACGCCTCTTCCATCTTGAAAGTGGAATGAAACAATTTACGATTTTCACCAGCGCGTTTTAGTCTTCGACGAACAAGAGCAGGGGACGGCGATGCAGTCTCATAGTGACTGCATAAAAAACTGACAAATTTATACACTGACTGCATACTGATAAGTTTTTCTTGTCTTTTGGTTATAACATCATTTGGTGCGTTGACGAAGAATGGGACTAAAATATAACCACACCAACCGTTTTGCTATTTTATATCTTTCTTTTTTACCTTAGAAATCTCAAGAGGATAACATACCATGTCAACGAACAGAAAAACCAATACGTCGTTTAGAAATAGGCTAAATTACTAAGAAAATAAAACCTTACAAACACTTTTAGAGCAATCTATAAGTCAACAGACCTTGACCGTTAATTAAAAGGCCATGCCGTACGTGCAAATTAAACTACTAAGAAGATGAGGCAGATTATAAGTAGGCACAGTTACTGTTTAATTACAATGCTGGTTATGGAAATTCAGGCTTATCAAGATAAACTTTTACATTTTGGACAGCAAAGCAAGTGAAAATGTTCTTCCATTAAACATTCAGATTTTTGTTTAGTAATTCGGAATGATTATCAAATGAATTAATGACTTCAGACTTTGATAAAACCTTGGCTGGCTAAATTATTACCATGTTTAAATTAGCCTAAGCTCTACAATAGAAACTTAACCAAAGATTTTTTTATATATCACTTCATCTTGCAAGATTTATTCAGTAATGCATATAGTAACCCGATGGCAATGAGAAAATATTTTGCACTAGATATGCTCCAAGCAATAAGCAATTACATAGCCAGAAGTTTTGAAATAACAAACAGGTTGTCCAAAAAGTCATTATGCCAAAATGAAAATTATGAATTCATTATATCAATGAGGGCACACATTCATAACATTTCCACTGATTGCTAGGTGCAAACCTCAATAAGATACACCATAAGTTTCTCACACTTATCACTTCAGTATAGTAACTTCTGAAGCACCAGACGCGAAAATAACTTTATACAAGGAATATTATCTTTTAAAAACAGCAGTAGAAAACTAAGTTCAATTGCAGGAAACCACACATCACTTTTTGTCTATGGATGTCAGCTTTGGCAGGACAGGGCCTGGGAAGAGTCATTCCAAAATGATATTGAAGCGCCTTACCCCTTGCAAAAGACAGCTTTTAAAAACTTAAATAGGCTACGAGAATTTACTTCCAAATTAATTCTGATCTGAGCCACATTTAGTTAACTGGGCTGATCACTGATTAGCATGAAAGAAAGGTTGAGATGGCTATGGCATGTTCTGCGGATGGAGGATGACAGATTGCCGAAGATTGTCCTTTTTGGCCAACCGTCTAGGGCTGAACGGAAAGCAGGTCGTCCTCATCTGGGGTAGGAAGATTTCATAAAAAATGATGTAAAGGAAATGGGAACTTCCTGGGAGGGTATAAAGAGGGAAGCTTTGAGTAGATTGGGAGGATGGAGGAGCGTGCGTAGCTGTGTCAGCCTCAGGCAGCTTGGTGTTTTGGAGAGTTGTTAGTAGTAGTAGTAGTAGTAATAGTAGTACCGATTAGCATCAAGAAAAATGTTCGGCAACAAATCACTGACAAATGAAAGCTTGCTGTCCAGCATTTCATGAAAAACTCGTATCTGGCTCAAGGTATAAAATATGACAAAAATGTAGCGACTGGATTAGAACTGATTACTCAAATTATATGGATAAAACTAAAATTAATACATCAATCAGGTTGCGAATCCAGGTGAAGGGTGGGAAGCTGACTATCTCCAGTTCCAGGAGCTATTTTTAATTTCATTGGAACAAACTTTCAGGGAAAAAACAGTCAATTCTCTACACAAAGAAATCCTAAACCTCAGTACAAAGAAAAAAAGGTCATGGAAATTCTAGCCAGTCTTCCCAAAATCTTATATTCATCACTGTTAAAGCCGAAATGAAAAACCCAAGCATTGGGAATTGTTTTGATCTTTCATTAAATAAAACAGAGCACTTCCTTTTATGAGCATAAAAATGAAAAAGATAAAAAAAAGTTCAAATCAGGCATCACATTCAATCCATTTTCCATCAGCTTCATTTTTGAAACAAAGCCTTTCCTTTCCATTAAATGGATCTATCTTCTTCTTAATACAATCTTTAACAAATCCATACATTTCTCTTAATCCAGTTACGAAAAAATCACTTTCAGCTTCTGGTGATGTTGAAAAAATACTAAGAGCTTTTTCATCATCAATCACTTCTAGCAATTTAAATTGTGCAGGTAGGGTGATTTTGAACCTAGGCAAAACTACGCATCCATTTTTCGAATTATAGATTTCTTTTAAACAGAATGAACTGTAGAGCCATATGTGCCGCAAAATGGGAACTGGGCCTCGTCTGTCCTTGTTGATCTGGCTACACAGCACCTTTTTAGCATCAATATCAACCAAAACTCCAGTAACTTTTGGAAGATGAAAAAAACTTTGTTCTCTTGAATTGAATAGACCACAACATACTAGCTTCAAATTAAATCTTGTCTCATGTTTAGCGAAATAATGTAAAAGAAATTTCAAAAGTTCAAAGGAAACACCACTGTTATCACCATAACCACCAACAAGATATAAATCTACTTTAGCTGTTCCAGTAGCATTGGCATCAGTTAAGAACCCAGAAACCATTGAATCGAGGGCATTGTAATCTTGGATTCCAGTATGGGCAAGAAGAACTGTTTCGCCAAAAAAAAGTATAATCATATGACAGGTGGTACTTTCAGATGTTCCTATGTGCTTTATGCTAGAATCTTTTGAATTGACAATGCAATATTCTTCTTGCATTACATACAAGAATCTAGGTTCATATAATTCATTGGGGATAGAATCACTAAATGCAGTCGACGAAGAGTACAGGGGTAAGAAACAGTCCCTTTCTCCTTTCTTAATAACATCCTTAAAAATCTGCTGATATTCCACAGGGGTATCACTAAGAAGAAGCATTTGTACCTGAAAAATTCTAAACAGTAAGTTGAAGAATATCTATATGTGAAAGTATACTTTGATGCCAAGGATTGGCTGTTTCATTTTCAATAAATTTTAAACTAACTTAATGATGACCACAAGAAAAAGTTTTAAGGTTTTAATGCTGAAGCAAATCAAGACAGGGGCTTTTGAGAACATGAGAATTATTAAGAAGGCAGTAATAAAACTTTACGATATCAACAAATTGATGCTGAGAAGAAAAGAAAAACTGGGGAGGGGGGATATGCTCATAGAAATCCATGTTAGTCTACAAAAAACTGTCATACAATTAGCAAGTGTTGAATTCAAAGAATTAAGTAGAATATATTCCAATTAGGTAAGCCTAATTTGTTTATACATCTTAGATAATCCAAGGGAAGATCAGCAGTGCATTGGCTCAATTGAACAGAAAAAATTTCTACTGCCCATGTTCAGTAATAAAAGAGATCATACAGCAGTTATATCTACCATTTTAAGGCATATAAAAAAAATTTTGGAATGAAGAGGGACATAATACTATCAGGTGAAAATTTCGAGACAGCCAATTGATTTAAAACTTTCAAAACCTAATTATGTGGCCTCTTAGTTTGAGAAGCCATAATGCCACACAGTAGGAAAAAGATAGATAAGATATGTACCATTAATCAAAAACCACAAGCTCTAAATGTCCAAATTAGCTTTTTTAAGTAAAACAAAGACAATTAGAACATTCAAAAAACCTGCCACAATAATAAATAAGGCAATGTTCATATACAAAGAAAAATTCAAGCAAAATATAAATGAAAAAAAAAAGATCCAAAAATCATCAAAAGTGGATAAAAACAATAAACAGGGACAGTCGTACTAAAAACAAAAAAAAATAAAGGATAAAAAAGAAATAAACAAACAATGTCCAAGGAAACCAAAATGGAAAAACTATGATGAGTTGTTAATTTTTTGTTGTAAGGGGGACCAATGAATTTTAAAACCCCAAGGTAAAGGAATAATGAGGGATAAGACAGTTACAGGTTGAGGAATAGAATAGAGCAAACAGATTCTGAAGAGGGAGTGTCTCTTGGGAAAATATTTTTAGTGCAAAGGTTAAGTGCTGCATTGCAGAGGCAATGCTACAGCACTGTCTATATTTATTATTTAGTGCTGCCTATATTTATATCTATATTTTTTTTTCCAGAGCTGGTTCACATGGAAGGGATGGTCGTGTAAACTTTGGAGGGGCTCATTGAATTGGAAATCGGAATTTATAGTGCCCTTTTTAAGAATCAAAAGTGGTTGAAGGGCAACCAGCCCCCCCCCCCACACCTTTTTTCCACAAATGTAACCAATTAAAATTTTGAGATAGCCAGTTTGTTCAAAATAGTCCAAAGATCACATAATTGTGCTTCCAGGGTTGACAACCCCCCCCCACAACCTGAGGGCAAGGGTTGTAAGTTATGCAAGCTTCTGATTGTTAACATATAGGCTAAGGTTATTATAAAAGGAGTGGTCATAAAACTTTAGAAGAGGCTCATTCTTTAAAATCAAAATTTTTAGTTCCTTTTAAGAGTCAAAAGTTATTGGGGGCAACCAACCCCACGCCCTCCTTTCCCCCAAATATATCCAATCAGAATGTGCCCTCCTATGCCCTGTTTTCCCCAAATAGATGTGATCAAAATTTTCAGAGAGCAATTTAGTTCAAAATAGTCCAAAGGGAAAGTAACTATGCCTCCAGGGTTGACAAACCTCTCTGAAACTGGAAGTTTTAGTTCCCTTTTAAGAGTCTAAAGTGATCAGAGGACAACCGGACCCCCAAACACCCTTTTTTCCCAGATGTATGTCCTCAAAATTTTGAGATAGCTATTTCGTTCACAATAGTACAAGGATCAAATAACTTTGCTTCCAAGTCGGACAACCCTCTCTAAACCTGCATAGCAAGGGCTGTAAGCTATTTGAGCTGCCCATTGTTAATGTATAATTTTTTTATGGAAAGGGTAGTCGTATTAACTATGGAGGAGGCAAATTCAATGAGACCAAAAGTTCTAGTTACCTTTTAAGAATGAAAATGGATTGGAGGGCAACAACCACCACAAAATAAAAATGTGCCCTTTCCCAAAATAAATCTGAGCAAAATTTTGAGATTGTCATTTTGTTTAAAGTGGTCCAAAATTCAAATAACTATGCTTCTGGAGTTACCCCCCCCCCCCCCAGCACCTGGATTAAGGGCTGTAAGTTATGCAAGTTGCTTATTGTTAACATATAATATTTTAATTAAGGAGTGGTTGTATAAACTTTGTAAGAGGTTCATTTGATTGAAAATACAAAGTTTTAGTGCACTTTTTAAAAGTCAAAAGCGGTTGGAGGGCAAAAAGCCCCCTCTCCCCTGCCTTTTCCCCAAAATGCATCAGATCAAAATTTTGGGATAGCCATTTTTGTTCAAAATAGTTCAGAGGTCAAATAACTGTGCCTCCAGAGTGACACCTCCCGCCAGGTCTCTGGGGCAAGGGCTAAGTTATGGTCTCTGGGGCTAAGTTATGCAAGTTGCCCATTGTTAACATATAATGATTTTTAATAAAAAGATGGAATACTTGATCCTAGGTCCCCAAAAAGGCTTAAGAGTATTAAGGTGAAACTTTAGGGAAATGCTGAACAAAACCAAAACACTATGTTCTTGCTGGTTGTGCAAAAGGGAATATCAGCAATATTTAAAAAACAGCTGATGGTATTAAATTGAAAATTTGAAGGTATGTTGAGAAGATGTTGAAGACATATTAGGAGGAAACCAGCTCCCTCCCACTCCTTGCCCTTTTTAGGCGTCTCTCTGCTCAAAACTGATAAAAATTTTGGACTTGCTGCTCAGTTCAAACTAGTCAAAAGCCCATTTCCAGTATTTATCATTAGGGGTAGAGGAAATACTAAGTTCTGGATGTATCCAAAAAGCAGAAAATTCGCATCCAAAAGCTAAAAGTTTCAACAATAATCTGAAACATTGGAGAATAATGAGTGGTATGCTATGATAAATCAGACGGCACTGTGTGCATCCAGTTTATAAAAAAGGCAAAACATGCAATATTACAAGAATGGCTGATGGTATTAAGTTGAAATTTTTCGGACATGTTGAAAGGGATTTTGAAACGTGGTTTGAGGGCCACTATCCACCTCCCATGCCCTTTTTAGTTGTCCCCCTTTTTCCACAAAACATTCAATCAAAACTTTGAAATAGACATCTTGTTCAAAATAGTCAAAAGATCAAGCAATTATGCCTATGGGGATGACATAACCTACCACAGCTTTGGAGAGAGATGCTGAACACAATAAAACTTGCTGTGTACATGCTTGTTGTTGGAAGGATGTATAAGCAATATATAATAAACCAATAAGGTTAATAAGTTGAAAATTTCAGGGCATGTTCAGGTGGATGTTGAAGAGTTATTGGACATCTAGCCCACCTTGCCCTTTTTAGATGCTCTCTTTCCTCATCACCAATGAAAAAATTTGAAAAAGCAATTTTGTTCAAAACAGTCAAAAGGTCTAGTAACTAGGCCTCTGGGGATGCAATGCCCCCCACAGCCCCCAGAGCAAGGATTGTAAATTATGCAATTTGCGCTTTATTACATATTGGATTTATCACCAGGAAAAGGGGGGTGTCTGATTCTAGGTGTATTTGAAAAAGCTAAGAACATTAAGAAGAAATATCAGGAAATGTTGAGGGGCATGTTAAAATAAATACATAGATACAATGTGCATCCTGTATATCAAGAATGGGTATCTGCAGTACTGCAAGAACAGCTGAGGTTTAAACTTTCAGGACATGCTGAGGAGGATGTTAAAAAGTGGTCAGAGGGCAGCCAGTCCCCCCCCCCCATTCCCGTTTTAGCTGCTTTCCCTCCAAAGATATCTGATCAAAAGTGTGGAGTAGCCATCTTGTTCAAAATAGTTAAAGAGTCAAATAACTATATCTCCAAGGATAATGTAACTCCCACAGCCCCTGGGGTTAGTGTTGTAAGTTATGTAAGTTGCTCATTGTTTATATACAAGATTGGTTACTGGGAAAAGGGGGCACGTTTGATCTTGAGTCTCCAAAAAGGTTAAGAGTATTATGGTAAAACTTCTGGGAAATGTTGAGGGGGATCTCAAAGAAAATCAAAGCACACTATATGCAGGAGGCTTGTCAAAAGGACACAGCAGCAATATCTAAGGAGAGCTAAGGGTATTATTTTGAAGCTTTATTGGCATGTTGAGAAGGATGTCGAAAAGAAATGAAGGGCAACTCCCCCCCCCCTCTTGCCCTTTTATATGTTCCCCTTAATACTGATAGAGATTTTAAAAGCCATTTTATTCAAAATGGTCAAAAATTCTAATAGCTATGCTTTTGGGAATGCCATGCCCCATAGCCTCTAGGGCAAGGAATGTAATTATGCAACTTGTCCAATTTTTAGATGCATGATTTATCACTGGAAAATGGGGGAATGTTTAATCATGGGTGTGTCTGAAGAGGCTAAGGGTATTGAGGCAAATTTTTGGGAGATGTTGACGGGTGTGTTGAGCTAAAGCAAAAGAAACTATATGTATCCAAGCTATCAATTAGATGTATCTGCATTATTTTAGGAATCAATAAGGGCATTGACTGGAAACTTTCAGGGCCACTACTACTACTGCTGCTATTGTGGCCGGGAATGAGAATGGTTGTGACTGCAAATGTGACTACTTCCAACACCACTTGGATGTTTTGACACTTTGACAAAACTGTGATGTTGAAAAACTTCAAACTTTGGCAACCAAAAACAAACAAAAATTAATTAATAAAAGGAACTTTCTTAAAAAGAAGTTTTTCTAAGAAAAGTGAAGAGCCATATTAATTTTAAGACCAGTAGAAATGAATTCCTATAATAATTCAAACTCAAAACAACAAGAAATTAAATAAAAAATCATAGCAAACAAACATACAACAGCTGCTAATATAGATTAATAAATAAACCTTAAAATGAGTAAAACTTAAATTGAATATTCAAATGAAACTTAAAACATGCAAAAATCACTACAAACAAGAGTTTGGGAACTGCCCGTTTCTCCCTCCCTTAATTGTTAAAGTAGTAATGGTATATGTAGGAATGGGGGTTAAGTTCATTTCCAATGCAAATGAATGTTATATTTGGATTAAGGATGCAGTTCTGACTATAGAGGTAAGTTTGTTTCTTAGCTATCCAATAATCCATTAATATAAACATTACCCAATTTTGTTGATACTGTTTTCCCTTATATAGTTTCTAGTACTAAATTTCCACATTATGTATTTGCCTGTCAACACAAATAAATCTGCAGGAATTTTTTCATGAGAAGGTTCAATAATAAAAGTAACAGTTTTATCCTAGTTGTCTCTACCCTATTTGATACAGCTCTTAGATTGACATCATTATAAATAAGGTGACATCATTATGTATAGTTAATTTGCTATGAATAAGTCTTATCCAAGATTCTTACATGCCCTAAGAAAAATAGTAAACTACAATTTTTGGCACCACTTATAAGTTATAGTGCCTATGTTAAGTTCTTCATCTAAGCAGAACCTATTTCTCTGACTAATCCTAATGAAATATCACAAAAACTGATGAAAATACAATGCTTTAGAAACAAATCTGGGCTACATATTTGCACATTAGGGGGGTTGGGGGTAAAGTATAGTGGGTCTGCATTCAAAATGTGTTAGGTAGGCTACAATTATTCTGCACATTATGAAGTAAGAATTATTTTCTAACTTCACACTGTCCAAATTTTTTCATCCCCCCCCCCCAATGTGCAAATATAAAGCCCAAATTACATATTTCCTATCTATTCTGTCACTTGTCTTTTGTTTATCTTATTATAAGCTGAAAGAAACTAACAATGAAACTAGTTATATACTGTGTCAATGGACAAAGAACTTAACATAGGCCTATGTACTATAACATGTAAGTACCCAATTTTTAGTAAAATACAGCAAGACATGGGCTATACAAAACTAAACTGAAAACACTAAAGTGATTGTATTCTTACTTTAATATAGGTCTACAACATTCACTCTTTGGAAATGTTATATTTATGTTTATGGCAATTTACCCCACCTCTTTATGGTCCCATATATAGGGACCACCTCTTTATGGTCCCATATACCCTGAATTGATATATATATATATATATATATATATATATATATATATATATATATATATATATATATATATATATATATATATATATATATATATATATATATATATATATATATATATATATATATATATATATATATATATATATATATATATATATATATATATATATATATATAATATATAATATAATATAATATAATATATATATATATATATATATATATAATATATATATATATATATATATATATATATATATATAAATAAATATAAATAAATATATATAAATAATATATATATATAATATATATATAAAAAAAAAAAAAAAAAATATATATATATATATATATATATATAATATATATATATATATATATATATATATATGAACAAAGGTGGTTTGAAGTGGAGGCCATGGATAAAATTGCAGAGGATCTGGAAGATGCAGCTAAATGGCATAATAGTTATACTGGCATGTCAATAAATTTAGAGGGAGTAGTCAATCTGGACTTGGCCCATTTGAAGATAGGAATGGGGTTGCAATTAGCAATAAGGAAAAAACTAAAGAGAGATGGGCCAAACATTTTGTGAATTTGCTTAACCAAGATAGAGTTGCAGGAAAAAATATAGAGGAAAATGAAAAAGTCTGTGATACCTTGGATGTGAAGGAAGATTTGTTTTGTGAGGAGGAATTAGCAACAGTACTAAAAGGATTAAAGAATAATAAGGCTCCAGGTGCTGATAGGGTGGTAAATGAGTTTTTTAAATATGGTGGCTCTGAGGTTAGAAATAAGTTACTGAAGATTATAAATATGATTTTTGAAAAAGGGGAAGTACCTAACGATTTAAGGAAAACCTTAATTAAGCCACTTTATAAGAAAGGTGATAAAAGTGAGTGTGGTAATTATTGAGGCATTAGTCTGGTCTCTATTGCTAGTAAATTACATAGTAATATGACACTTTTAGACTGAGAGATGCCATAGACAAAGTTTTAAGAGAAGAGCAGTGCGGTTTTAGAAAAGGTAGAGGATGTGTCAACCAAATTATCACTCTTAGGCTAATAATTGAGAAGTGCCTGAGTTTTCAAACACCTTTAGTCCTCAGTTTTAAAGATTATGAGCAAGTGTTTGATTCTGTTGATAGAAGAGCTTTAGTAAAGGTTTTATCCTTGTATGCTATACCAGACTAATACATTAAAGTGATTAGTGCTATGTACGAGAATAACAGTGCTGCAGTTAAGGTAGGAAATGAGGTTAGCAGCTGGTTTTGTATTAAATCAGTAGTTAAGCAGGATTGTGTTCTATCCCCCTTTATATGGATTATTTTGATGGACTTTGTTTTAAGGAGCACAGGAAAGGCAATGGGAGACCATGGAATCAAATGGGGAGGCAAAAGTCTCCTGGATTTGGATTATGCTGATGATTTAAGCATCCTAGATGAAAGTGTGAGCAAAATGAATAAAGTTTTAGAGGTTTTGCTAGTTCAGGGTGTTAGAATTGGTTTGAAAATTAATGTTAGGAAGACCAAGTCACTATGGCTAGGAATAAGTGAAGATGAAAAGGTGACATTGGGTAATGAAAAGATTGATCAGGTGAGCAGCTTCACTTACCTTGGTAGTATTATTAGTAAAGATGGTGGGAGCAGTGAAGATGTTAAAATTAGAATAGCCAAGGCTCAGGGTGTTCTTTCACAGTTAAAAAAAGTCTGGAAGAATAGGAAGATAAGTCTGCAAACCAAGAATAGAAAATTGGTATTGCAGAGGATCTGGAAGATGCAGTTAGAAGACATAATAGTAAAATATTGTACTGGCATGTTAAAAAATTGAGAGGGAGTAGTCAATCTGGACTTGGCCCAGTTAAAGATAGAAATGGGGCTACAATTAGCAATAAGAAAAAAACTAAAGAGAGATGGGCCAAACATTTTGTGAATTTGCTTAACCAAGATAGAGTTGCAGGAAAAAACATAGAGGAAAATGAAAAAGTTTGTGATACCTTAGATGTGAAGGAAGATTTGTTTTGTGAGGAGGAATTAGCAACAGCACTAAAAGGATTAAAAAACAATAAGGCTCCGGGTGCTGATAGGGTGGTAAATGAGTTTTTTAAATATGGTGGCTCTGAGGTTAGAATTAAGTTACTGAAGATTATGAAAATGATTTTTGAAAAAGGGGAAGTACCACCAACAACAGCAACAACAACAGCAACCGTACAAGAAAATCGAAATATATTTTCTTGATTATTATCGCTTCTAACCAGTAGTTGTACCAAACCTATCCTGCTCAAGTCATCCTCAGGACTATACTGTGGTGTTTGTCCTTCCCATAGTATAGTGCAGATGGTTTGATATAATCTATTTTCCCTTCTTATTTTAGTTTTATATTTGTGTTTAAAGCTTTTTCCAATGGGCAATGTTCAGAAGTCCTCCAAAAAAAACGTCCCCCCAGATCCCAAATCAAATTCCATAGTGAAAGATACCCATCCTGGCTGGTCAAGCACATTATCTGAAAGTTCTAATGATGGCTCCGAGTCTGAGAATAGGACAATGATAACTGTAGGTACTAATTCAAACATAAATGATGATAATGGGTTTCAAGAGTTCCTCTCGAGAAGCTCTAAAAAAAGGGAAAAAATCTCCCCAATTAAAAACATGTCCCCTCTCCCTGCCCACTATCACTCCGCCCAGAATTTAGAAAGTTACCTGCAAATTACACCCAGTACCCCCATTGAAATAAAATTGATAACTGCAATAAGAGTTGCAATTTTTAAACTGCTAAAATCAATGTTCTCTCTTAACATTAACCGTGATGGATCTCTGCTTATAGCTGTAGAAGATCAGAAATCAGCAGATACAATAATTAACCTTAAATCCCTTCTGAATATCCCAATTATTGCATCTAATTGGAACCCAAAACAATCACCAACAAAAATTGTAGTTTACAATGTTCCCCCAGAGATATCTACTCAGGAGTTAAAAGAAGGCCTCTCAGATAGGGCTGGAAACACAATCCCAGTTGAGGATGTTACCCAACTTGGAAAACCTAATTCTACTGGCCTAAAAACTAGTAGATCCTTCTTATTCACACTAAAGGATAAAATTGATATCCCAGAAAAATTATTCCTATTTGGGCAAATCAAACCACACAAGGAATACAAACCTAAGCCTATTCAGTGTCAGAAGTGTTTCAAACTGGGACACACGACAAACAAATGCAATGAAATTCTCCAAGAGTGTAGTAATTGTAAATCTTTCCATCCTAAAGAGCCGACAACTTGCAAAAACACCAAGCCTACATGCATCAATTGCAAAGGTCCACATGAATCTACAAATAAATCATTATGCCCTGCATACAAGAAAAGAGCTCTAACACTCCAAATATCAACAGAGAAGGCCATCCCATACCCCTTTGCAGCAATGGAAGCAAATGCTGCCCAACAATACCAAATAAAGCCTGTAATGAAACCAACCAAAACCCCCAAGTCAAATGCCCCAAATGCATCAAGCACCCCATATAAAACCATATCTTCTAAGCCCCCTAGCTCAAATCCCAATCAGAAGGAATCACCAAGCCAGCAAGACTTGTTTTCCAGTGAGATAAGGCCAGCCTGGCCCTCCCTCCCAAGAAGAAACAAACCAGAAACACTACCAGGAATCAATCCCTTAACCACCAAACAGGATGCACTACCAAAAATGCAATCCCCAAATATATGCTTATTCATTCTAAACTCTAATGCAGTTCAGGCCATGAACTTACATCAACTACAGAAAATAAAAATTTTTGCAGAATTGGCAAAAATCTACATTCCAGATGATATGCTCATTCAAGCAAAAAAAGATCTTGCTTTACTTTTAACAAAGCTGAACATTGATACATAGTCATATGATGAATAAATCAACAACACAACATTTATCAGTACTCCAATGGAATTTAAGATCACTCACAGAAAATAAGCTAAATGAACTAATATCATTTATGAATAATAATTCGATTAATATTGCTTGCCTCCAGGAAACTCATTTAACCCAAAATCAACAAATTAAGTCTCTGGGATACACTATCCTGAGAAAGGATAGATCTTCAGAGAGAAAAGGAGGTGGTGTAGCTTTATTAGTTAATAATAATATAAAATTTTGTGGCATCAATTTTCCAGATTTTGAAAATGATGTTGATGTAATTGGTATAAGTGTTTGGCTGAATAATTTAAAAACCTACATAATAAGCTTTTATAACCCTAATGGCCAAACTTCAGATGCCAAGGATTTCTTTAATTATATAAATAATTCTAATATGTTAAAAAACATCATTATTTGTGGTGATTTCAATGCCCACAGCCTTTTGTGGGGGAATAAACCAGCAAATAAAGCTGGTAAATTTATTGAGCATATGACTTCAAATAATAATGAATTAGCTGTTGCTACCCCTCCAAACCTAAATACATATTTTAACCCCAAAAGTGCCAAATTCTCCACAATTGACCTACAAATTGTGTCTTTAAACTTTTTGAACAAAATTTACATAAATAAAATTGATAGTCTGTGTACAGACCACTTTGCTATAGTTTGCTCCCTAAATGAACCTGCTGAAACTTCATCTCATACCTCCAAATATATCAAAGCTAAAGCAAATTGGTCTATTTTCCAAAATAAGCTAAATGATGAAATTACAAGGTTCACCCAAAGTTCATGCATTTCTAACACAACATTTGACACACATGCTGAAGCCTTGACATCTTTAATAATAAATACAGCTAATCATACTATCTCCAGGACAACACCTAAGAAAACATTCCCTAAACAAATTCCTAAAGCATGGTGGACAAATGAGTGCCTAAATAAATGGAAGATAAAAAAGGCAGCTAGGACAGAATTCATAAAAAAACCAACACCTACTACATATTTAAAAAAATTACAAGCAGAATCTAATCTAAAAAGGACTATAATAGATTCTAAATATAAATACTGGAATAATTTTGCAAATAATCTCTCCAGAGAAACGCATGAGCCAATTATACATAAAGTCATAAGCCACATATGTGGGAAAAAGACTTCTCCCAACCCACTCCTGTATGAGCTTATACATAATAATACCCATTATGACAATGATATTGAAAAGGCTAACCTATTTGCAACTCTTTTTGTTAATAAGCTAACGTCAAACAATCAAAGCAATCTGTCCACAATTCCTATGAACCCTAGTTACCAACCACGCCCAGGATCCGAGTACATAACTAATCCATTTTCAATCCAGGAATTGAATAATGCAATACATCATATTAGGTCCAAAACTAGCAGCAGCTATGACAATATACACCCTACATGGATAAAGAATCTCACACCTTCATACAAACAAGAACTGCTAAATTGTTATAATCACGCTTGGGCATCCTCTAGGTTCCCCAATATATGGAAATGTTCGTCCCTCCTACCAATTCTAAAGAAAAATAAACCAAAAGATAACCCTGAGTCTTATAGGCCCATAATGATTACACCTGTGATGGGGAAAATAATGGAGAAAATGATTTATCACAGACTCTTCTGGTTTGTTGAGAAAAATAACATGATCCCACACACTCAAACTGGATTCAGGAAATACCACTCCTCAACAGATGCTTTCATTTTGCTAACAAATGCAATAAATGAATCTTTCTCAAAAAATAATATCCTAGTGGCAGCTTTCCTTGATTTTGAAGGAGCATATGACAATGTGAACCACCAAATCCTTTTAAATAAACTTGCAAACCTTGGAGTACCTCCCAAGCTAGTATCCTTTATTAAATCATTCATAGAAGTGCGAAGTTTCATTGTTTGTGTTGGTTCAGCCTCTTCACCCCAAAAGACAATATCCAAAGGCCTACCTCAGGGAGCAGTCCTCAGTTGCCTCCTATTTGCCCTATATCTCTGGGACATGAACCTACCCCACACGAATCTACAATATGCTGATGATCTGGTGCTATGGTCATCTGGCAACACCTTTCAGATAGCACAGTCAAATCTGCAAAAGTCACTTTTCCAGTTTGAAAAATTCTCTCAACATTCAGATTTACCCATTGCACCCACCAAGTCAAAAATAATCCAATTTCACAGGAAGCGAAACCATGTTAATGCAAAACTAACTCTAAATAAAACAACTATTCCAGAAGATAATAATATTAATTACCTAGGTCTCATGCTTGACCAAAAACTTAATTTCCACCTCCACATTTCAAACACAATAAAAAAATGTTATAGAAAAGCAAATATACTAAAAAGACTTCTTTCCACACCCTGGGGTTGTAAGGAGAAAACCTTACTCCAGTTTTATAAATCACATATAAGACCCCATATTGATTATGGGCTCATTGTATATGGTGCATGTGCAAAGACCCAGATGCAAAAAATTGAAACAACACAAAATGATATAATACGTCTCATATTTGGTCTTAGGAAACCCACAAGCACCAAGTTTCTGCTTATGGAGAGTGGATTAACAACAATAAGGGATAGACGTAGCTTTCTCTTGATAAAACATCTTACAAAAATTGAATCAAATAGCTCACACACATTACATAATTGGTTAAGAAATCCAGCCATGTATAGAGGTATTGCAGATGAGTATGCCAATATTCAAAAGAAGTTCCCTGTACCAGCAAAGTCTATTGCACCTACTTTCCCCCAATCCCCTCCATGGAATTGGTCATTTCCCATAATAAATACTGAATTTTCAAAATGGAATAAAGATTTAACCCCCATTGCTTTTGTTCAGAAAAAATTTGCAGAACTTAATACAATTACCTATAAAAATCACTTCCAACTGTTTGTTGATGGGTCAAAAATGAATGAGAAGGTTGCAAGTGGTGTTTTCCTTCCTCACCTGAACATTGCAATGGGCGAAATATTATTTAATAATTTATCTATAATGTCTGCTGAGTTAAATGCCATAATCATGGCATTAGAACACCTTAAGCATAACCAATCTTTGATTGAAAAATTGAATAATATTATCATCTATTCCGACTCTTTATCAAGCCTTGAGTTGCTGGCCTCAGCTCCTCAATATAAGTTGGATATTGACACTTATCATTGTCTCAGTATTATTGATAATCTTGCTTCAAGTGGCATAAAGACTTACTTTCAGTACATTCCTAGCCACTCTGGCATAAGTGGTAATCATCAGGTTGATGAAATAGCAAAAAATGCTATAAATATTGACCAGCCAAGTGGGAGACCAATCCCAATTAGAGATATTTACCGATGGAGGCTATCAGATATTAATTTTAATAAGATTAATCCTATCCTTTCCCCCTTTCCCAATAAGTATCTTTCTAAAATTTATCATATAATTCGTTCTGGAACAAATGGACTAAATTTCCTTGCATTCTCATATAAGCTTTCTAATTCAAGTGGTTCAATTCCCCTGTCCCCTCTTTGCAGGCATTGTAATATGAATAATGAAACAATTGACCATTGCCTATTTGAATGTAATATGCTGACGTCTGCACAACATACCTTGCTTTCTAAACTGTTAAAATACTTCAAACACCACAAAATCCCACTATCAGTCAAGAGCCTAGCCAACTATACCTGCACACAGAGCATAGAAATCGACATCTATCATCTTATATTTGAACTCCTGGAGTCGAAAGATCTGCTGAAAGATATCTGAATATATCTAATAAATATGAGGCAATCAAGTCAGTAGCTCTGTAGCCCACAGAATGAAGCAAAAGGAGAAGAGCTAAATAGTGTTACTGAAAAGCCCGCCTGCTGTTAAATAGAAGAAGAAGAAGTACCTAACGATTTTAGGAAAACCTTAATTAAGCTACTTTATAAGAAAGGTGATAAAAGTGAGTGTGGTAATTATTGAGGCATTAGTCTGGTCTCTGTAGATAGTAAACTACTTAGTAATATGATACTTTTTAGACTGAGAGATGCCATAGACAAAGTTTTAAGAGAAGAGTAGTGCGGTTTTAGAAAAGGTAGAGGATGTGTCAACGAAATATCACTCTTAGGCTAATAATTGAGAAGTGCCTGAGTTTTCAAACACCTTTAGTCCTCAGTTTTAAAGATTATGAGCAAGTGTTTGATTCTGTAGATAGAAGAGCTTTAGTAAAGGTTTTATCCTTGTATGGTATACCAGACAAATACATTAAAGTGATTAGTGCTATGTACGAGAATAACAGTGCTGCAGTTAAGGTAGGAAATGAGGTTAGCAGCTGGTTTTGTATTAAATCAGTAGTTAAGCAGGATTGTGTTCCATCCCCTTTATATGGATTATTTTGATGGACTTTGTTTTAAGGAGCACAGGAAAGGCAATGGGAGACCATGGAATCAAATGGGGAGGCAAAAGTCTCCTGAACTTGGATTATGCTGATGATTTAAGCATCCTAGATGAAAGTGTGATCAAAATGAATGAAGTTTTAGAGGTTTTGCGAGTTCAGGGTGCTAGTATTGGTTTGAAAATTAATGTTAGGAAGACTAAGTCACTAAGGCTAGGAATAAGTGAAGATGAAAAGGTGACGTTGGGTAATGAAAAGATTGATCAGGTGGGAAGCTTCACTTACCTTGGTAGTATTATTAGTAAAGATGGTGGGAGCAGTGAAGATGTTAAAAATAGAATAGCCAAGGCTCAGGGTGTTTTTTCACAGTTAAAAAAGTCTGGAAGAATAGGAAAATAATTCTGCTAACCAAGCTTAGAATATTAGAAGCTACAGTAATAACAGTGGTCAAATATGGCTCTGAAGCATGGACGCTCCGAAAAGTGGATGAAGATTTGCTAGATGTTTTCCAGAGAAATTGCTTAAGGATTGTTCTGGGTACCTGGCTGACTGACCGTATTTCAAACAATAGGCAATAAGAAAAATGTGGTTCAATACCGCTCTCTAGGGCTATAATGAAAGAAAGGTTGAGGTGGCTAGGGCACGTTGTGCGGATGAAGGATGACAGAGTGCCGAAGATTGTTCTTTTCGGCCAACCATATAGGGCTAAAGGAAAAGCAGGTCGGCACCGACTGGGGTGGGAGGACTTCATAAAGAAAGATTTACAGGACCTGTGCCCCTCGTGTGCAGGTGTAGACAGGGAGGAGGGGACTCGCGTGGGGGTGGAGGAGGAGCGTGCGTAGCGGTGCTGGCATCAGGTGGCTTGGTGCTGCGATGAGTTGTTAGTATGTATATATATATATATATATATATATATATATATATATATATATATATATATATATATATATATATATATATATATATATATATATATATATATATATATATATATATATATATATATATATATATATATATATATATATATATATATATATATATATATATATATATATATGAGAATTTGAGCCCCCCCCCTAACCTAACCCCCACCCCCATATGTGCAAATATATATCCTGAATTAACAAATCTAGGGCTAGAACTCAATTCCAATAGAAATGATTGTTATATTTGTAATCAGCACAAAAAAAGGCATCAAATGGTATATTCAATTTAGTTGTAACTCAGTAATATGATTTGGTAAATATCTACCAATTTTTAAAGGCCATCTAGAGGACCCTCTAGAGGAAAAAGGAGTGGAGGTAGGTCCTTCAAAATTCCTTCCTGTGACATACTTTAGCCTGTGGACCCATCCCTGAAAGTTTCATTTTCCTAACCTAATCCCTTTCCATGATAGCCAAAAGTAGCTAAAGTGGTAAGGTTCTATGAAATCATATTATTGAGTTAGGAATGAAGTGAATACACCATTTGATGCCTTTTTTTTATGCTGATTATGAATATAATAAGAATTTCTATCGGAAATTAATTTCTGCCCCCCCCCCTAATAAGATACATGCAGGGTTAGGTGTATCATATAGGCCTAGAGGGGGGGGGCTGAAAGTAATTTCTAAAAAAAATTCGGTTTATAATTTTAACAAGCTTTAAAAAAGGTATTGAATTGTGTATTCTCATTATTCCTAACTCAATAATATGATTTGATAGAACTTTACCACTAAAGTAGAATTTTACCAGAAAACATCTAGCCTATATGTCTTAAAATTCTACTCAAACAAAAGGCAGTGCATTTTCAGAACTAAAGCCAGAGAAAAAGAAACTGATAACTGAAAATTACCCCCTAATGTTACCGCCACCCCCCTAATTTAGAAATATATACCCTGAATTGGCATATATAGGGGGGGCTGATATTTACTTCTGATAGAAATGATTATTATATTCATAATCAGCATAAAAAAAGGCATCGAGTGGTATACTCACTTTATGCGTAGGTCAATAATATGATTTGGTAGATATTTACCGTTTCTATTTATGAGATTAGGCTTTCAGGGGGATATGGGATACATTAGGCCTATAACAAACACAAAGGCAACATGAAAAGATTTGGCTATAAAACAAGGACTTGAAGGGTTCCGCTTTTACTAACATGATTCCTTCTCTGAAACCACTACTATCTCCTGTTACCTAAATTTCAAACTGCCGCTATTTTCGCCTTGAAGAGATATAGATTAATCGGCAACATCCCGCATTACAGCAATTTGAATTTAATCTCTTATGGGCAGGGTTGCCGCCAGACCAAAACATTTCGTAACGTCCAACTCTTAAAAACGTAACTTTTTCGTAGCTTGTGATAGGAAAGTCTCTTTTCAAGGCAAGGTGCCTTAATTTCACTATCAAGAGCGGTACTTAAAGGGGGGATGGGACATTTTCACCTGTATAATTTGAGAAATATATTTTACGTAATCTCATTAAAGATCTTCCCTCCAACTTTTAAAAGGTGCCTAAAAAGTATACAATAATAACAATTCATGCTTCTTTACCTTCAGGAAATTCCTATTTATTCAACTGCAAGTGCTGCTTCCAGTTTACCTGCACAACATAAAGACCCCCCCCCCCGATGCGTCTATAAAATCCCAGGCTACTATTTTGCATATCTTGTTGTTTTTAATTTCCATTATTGGTGTTTTTAACCAAAAGTTGATGAGCAATACGTACAAAATAAAAGGCAAATCAATAAACACAGGACACTTTAGAGTTTTAGAGAAAAGAAGAAAACCAACTAGATATTTTTATTGCTAAATTTCAATAAATACGATCTTAATAAATCCAGCTTCTTAAAAACACCCAATAAAACATTTTAATCGCTCCCTTCCCGTCTAATATTTTAGATTGGCTCAGTCTCAGTTTCACCTCCTCTAGCTTCAAATTTGCATCGTTCGACCATGAAGATTTAAGCTATTCCGAGTGACAGAGTTTTGTTTTGTTTTTATTTTAGCGAACAAAAAATATTTTAATCGTTGTCATTAGTTCCCATACGAAACAACAGTTATTTTGCATAATATGCATTTTTCCGTTTGTAATTTGATTCGTAACTCCCAACCAAAAGAAAGTCAGAAATAAAAGAGAGTTCACACAATTCAACCACAAGCATGTTAGCATAAAGCTGTTTTGGTGGGTCTCAAAATTCCAGGCACGTACAAAGAAATTCTAGGGGAGGGGGTCAAACAATAAAAAAATTAAACTCATTTTTAAATTGAAGTAAAAAGTAGAGAATTTTTTCTCTCAAGAATATATGAACATAAGTGAACGCAAGGGGCACAAAAAGCATTGGGTTTTACATAACATAAACACCAAATTTATCTAGGTTTTAAATGGATAAACGGAAAAAGTCGATGAGTTGAGGAATACACATAAAAAAGATCAAACTATGCAAAAACGAATCTATTTTTTGCCCCAAATTTTCACTTATACTTAATATTTTGAAATTTTTTGTTTTCCAATTTAAAAAAAATTTATAATGTCTCATCCAAGATTACAACTTAAGTTAACACAGCCTCTGGATGTGCTCTTACCGCTGTGCTATATACTGATAAAAGCGGGAAGTAACTGAACATTCGAAAGTGGTTGAAAAATAGTTCACAAATTTAAAAAAAATTGTGGGATAAAGAAATAAAAGGAAGATGGAACAAAAAGATCAGTGAGTTAATAAAAATGAACTGGAAATAATTTAATTAAGAAAATTAAGAGGGATAGTAAAAAACCTATAATTTAATAAAGAAATGCCGAGAAATTTATGTTTTCAAGAAGTTGGGGCCCCAGTCCAGCGTGCGTGGTCCCTATGGATCAGTTTTTAAGTAAACTGTAAACCTATCCTATACAGATACAAGACTGTTATCTTCTTCATAAAAATGGGCATTACTCTAGTTATCGTTTTCTAAAGCCAAATATCTAGTCATTGTCCTTTTCTGAAGAAAACATTCTAAACACACAAGCAGTACAATTAAATTATTTATTTTATACTATTTCCAAATATCATGACCTCTTTTCTGAAAATACACCCCACCCCTTGATGGTCGGGAATATAGCCCTAGGAGTATATTAAAAAAAAATCGACCAATAAAATTCTTACTTTACAATATGAAAGAACACGAAAGAATGTAACAGGAAACACTGTCATCACAAGATTTACCAAAACGATGAAATGTATTTATACAGTTATATATGGGACCGCAGATGGGGAGGGGGGTATAATTTCAGAAAAGTGACCATGATATTTGGAAATAGTTTAGCATAAAATCAAAAATTCCGGCTCAACTAACCAATCCCCCACCTCAATGCTTAGATATAACCAAAAATGGCTTATTTTTACAGTTTCATACATTTTGTCAATACCAGCTGTTCATAATCCCATATAAAAAGAGCAACTTTTGTATGTAACCTGATATTATATCAAACCAATCAGAATGGGGGGGGGTGAGGTTGTTACGGAAAGAATAATACATATATAATCGGTACTAGTCAATTAGCTGATACACACGCAAGATAGATGCTAAAGGAAACTAGTCAAACGGTTATCAGTCAGTGGAGAATTGAATTGCAAAGCGTGGTTTGTCATTGCGTTTACAATATTTAAACTATTGTTTTTTGGGGTTTTGGGGGGGGGGGAAGTACCTAGATTAGGTTAAGTTTTTAATATATACTATGCTTTACCCCCCCCCCTAATGTGCAAATATATAGCCCAAATTTGGTTCTGAATTTTGATATTGTCATCATATTTTGTTTTATTTCATTATCATTAACTAATGAAACTCGCTCCTTCTCCATATAATTTTAGAATGACTGTTAACAGAACAAGATTCAAAGTCAACTGATGAAATTGAAAGTTGGTGAGGTGACTAACTGACTATTGTCACTTGTCACTAAACAAATCATAATCGTATTCTCATGAGAGAGAATGTTATCTTAACTTACTATGCGAGTAAGCGAAGTGGGTATTTTCTCATCCTAATAACTGAGTGATTGTTTGATAAGATTAAATGACCGCGACGTAAAAAAATGTCGATACTCATGTCAGTATAATTAAAATGGGAACAGCGAATTTTTTCAAGGGGGAAATATAGATTTCTCAGAAAATGTGAAACTTCTCATTATTCAAAAGCGTAACATAAATTCAAAAACGTAACAAAAATGTAACATTTTTAGGACCGTAACGTAAAACGTACCGTTTTAATTAAAACGTACCAAAAATGGTACGAACGTAACCTTGGTGGCAACTCTGTTTGTGGTTCGGCGTTCGGCCACTCTTATCGCGATCAGATGAAAAACTCGCTGGATTCTTCAAAAATAAATAAATTAGCCAAAGAATTGCAGAAATTATAAATTTAGCTGCTTCAACAGACAGCATGCTCTACTTTAGTGTTTCTGAATCCCAGGTTCTGATTGATTTTTAGGCTTTTACCAACATGATTAATTTGTTCCTTAACATGTTGCAAGGACATCAATGGGTTTGTGTAGTCTGTACCATGAGTATGCCAACGACGGCTGTCGTGAATTTCAAAATTACTTTTTATGACAAAAAAACGGATTCCTTTTGAAAATGACCTAGGCTTTTATTTATGAACTGCGCTGACAGTTGCAAAAAAAGCATGAAAAGGTTCTTCTAATCAAATGAGTGATTTCAAATATGTTTATATTCAAAGGGGTCTGTTTGATGTTGCTTATACTGGCTTCACCTCCAAAGAAGACCAAAAGTTCCAGGTTTTCAATTCGTGGGATTGAAAGTCCTCTTTCCTACGAAACTCAAATTTTATATTAGAAACGTAACTGAGAAGTTATTTAACAAACACCACAGTTCGTTGATCATTTTTCTGAATATTCAGATTCTACCTAAGGGTCAAATTCTGTTGCAACTTTTTGATTCCTACAAAGAAATGCTGAAAAAAACTTTTAAATATCCCTGCAATTGAACCCATAATAAAACTAGAAATTAAACCAATACTGATGAAGTACCTCAGATATTCCGTACCCCATGCAAACACTAAGGAAAATCCATTAGTACAATGCCAGAATGTAAAAATTGTGGAAAAGACCATGTGTCCTAGAACTATAAATGCGAAAGTTCAAAATAGAGTTATGTCCAATTTTTCAAAATTATCCATATCAGCACAGCGCTTCTACTGTTTCAGATTCTGTTTCTAATTCAATTTCTGTTGGTCTTGAAGAAGGACAAGGTGCATATATTTTTAATATATATTTGGCGGAGATTCTCCGTTCACTTTCTACAACCCTTTTCTCTCAGGGGCGGGGTATGTCTTTAACTGGACTGATGATATCATTTTATTAAGTCTTTCTAAACCTAGTTTAATTGAAAATTTTAACATCCTTTCCAGTAAGCTTAAAGATAGTGGCCTTTCCACCAGTATTAAAAAATGGCAATATTTTCCCATCAATGATAATAACCAAGCTGAACTTACTTGCGGCAGGAATTCTTCATTTCCGGTTTCTGATACAATTATATATCTGGGGTTACCTTATTGTACTTCAGCTCAAGATTCGAAGTCAATACTAATTGTAAATATTCAAGGAAAAATTAGAAAGGCCTTTGGCTCAATAATACCATTTCGTGGTATCTATAGTTATGTTATTCGTTATCTATAGTTATGTTATTCTATAGTTATATAGTTATTTCGTGGTATCGTGGTATCTATATTTTAATTTCTCTTTTAATGCAGTCGCCCTCCAGCGTGTTCTCCATTCTGCCGTTCTTTTTTAAATTTCAAAATCTTCGATTTGTTCTTCAATTCGCATGTGCTATTTTAAATATTATAAATTTTACTTGGTTTGCCAATTAGTTTAGTTATAATGAATTAGTTTTGAAATTTAAAAATAAAGAGCCGTCTGAAAATGTTCTCTTTATGCACAACCTTTTCCCTTTTTTCCAGATTTTAAACAACGTTTGATATTTTTTTTCTTACGTATTTTATTCAGTTTTGTTATTAACACTATTTTAAACCGATTGCTTTGTTTCATTTGTCGAAGTATTTCTTTGGTTTTGTAATTTCATTTATGTATTTTATATTTTCCTCAATTTTGAGGGACATACATAAATAGTATTTTTGAGCATTTATGGCAAAAAGGATAAACACCAGCTGTATAATTCGTTATCCCAAGAAACTATTTTTTCTGCACGAGCATATTTTCATAAAAATTAATATTTCTAGTCTTTAGAGGTTTCTGTCGAACAACTTAATGGCCATAAAGTACATAAAACAACAAACTGTCAGCCAAGGAGTCCAGCCGTTTTGTTCCAGTGTATATTAACACCGTTTTTTTTCCCACAACTAATACAGACAGTGCGGAGCACAATTAAAAAAAAACAAAAAAAAAAAAAAAAACAAAAATATTCAACAAGCAATAACAGACATTTTCAACACAAAAACCAAAAACTAACCACTATCACGATGGAAAAACCTCAACAATGGACCGCTATCATTAAAAGAAATTCACTGCTTTTGAACACATCTCAACAGGTAATTGATCAAGTCTGGAAGGAGCATTACTGAGTTGGAACCTCGACACAATTTTAATATTTTATAACACCGAAGCAAAAACAGAAAAAAAATTACGAAACAAAAATATGCAACTCTCAGTTTTTTATAATCTTTTTCCAGAGAAGATTAGCAAGCCCAGAAAGAAAAAAAAATACTAGAAAGCAAAAACAAAAACCTATAATCTGCTAAGGTCGTTTCAATTAAATCAACCAAGGTATGTGCCAATTATTCGGGATTCTAATTTTTTAAATCGTTAAACTAACTAACTAAGAACAAGTTGAAGACAGAGTTGAACAAAAAGAAACTTCAAGCTAATTAATTTTCTTTCAACTAGGAAGCAAAGAACTATTCCAATAGAAGGATAGATTTGAAATAGGACCATTAAACATATAAATCCACACTTAGCAGAATTTAAAGATAAACCTATTTTAGCTAGTGAGTCAGTATGAGAATAAAGATTAATTTCAAGACCATGACGTGTTCAAAAATCCAAGAGAATGTCATCCACATAAGCAAGATGATTCGGATCAATACCGCCATAATATACACACCTCGACAGTGAACACGAACAATTACCAAGAATATTTTTGAAAATACATAGTGACAATACTCCACCTTGTTTGACACCTTTTTAACGGGAATCTGACCAAGAATAGTATTTTGCCACCACATACAAACATTAAGATTTAAATACCAATAAAATAGGCCTGACACAACTGACACATTAAGTCCATCAAGACTAAGAGGAAAAATACACTGAGAATGAACAACATTGTCAAAAGTACTAGAAATGTGAATAGTTCAAAATACAGTGCATTTTTCTGTCGAGTAGCCTCCTTTAAAAAATCCCCAAGAATATAAGGAGACTTGGCACAACCAAATCGCTTTCGAAATCCGAGTTGGTAGTCTGTAAAGTCACATTCCTTTTTAATCATCTCTGGAAGAAGAATATATTCAGAGATCTTGCTTAGATAACAGGAAACAGTAATTGGATGGTAACTCATACAAGCAGGTGAATACTCCCCCGTTTAGGTATCGAAGCAACTGAACCAGATAAAAAACTACCTGGCACATGAGATTGAGTGACAAACACTTGAAAAATTAACTGTAAATGACATGAGTAAACGACATTCATAAAGAAAACGACTATAGTAAATACCATCAGTATCCAACGTCACCTTTCAAGGTGACGACTTCTTCACCTTTTGAAGAGTAATACAATATATCATTAATAGAAACTGGGAGCACACTGTACTGAGACATTAGTAAAACAGGTTTAAAAGAAGACAAAAATGAGACTCAATTGTGGTATAAAACTCTGAAAAATAGACAGATAATATGTAAAAAAATCACTTAGCTTAAAAGGTGAAGTAGAAACTGGTGAGCATTTTTCGACGACTTCTTATCATGAGGAGCATTTAATCAGCTAAGAAGAGCATTACGAAGGCTTGATTTATATTTTCTTTTCGTTTTTTCCTTCGGAGAAAACACTACACCTGAACTGGGCCGGGCACAGGCAGCCCATAGTCTTAAACCAAAACTTTGCTTCTTGTTTTGTTTTCTTAAATAACTCCACAGTGGTTTTCCCGTATTTCTACAGACATGAAAAGAGGAACTGCAGCTTTTGCAGCTGACTTAGGCAAGAAATCACTTGGTAATAAAAAGAATTTTAATCAAATTTTACAGAGACAAACTTAACTGAGGTTTATTATAGGCAGCGCAATCGCACTGCCTGAGTAAAGAACTATGTTGGCACAATGTATTTTTTTTTCAAACCAGGGCACTTCGTATCGAAGGAGTTGTGGTAGAAACTTCTAAAAGGGCTCATTCGATTGAAAATTGGAATGGCTAGTGCCCTTTTTAATAGTCGAAAGTGATTGGAAGGCAACTAAAACCCCTTCCACGCCCACCATTTCCCCAAACACATCCAATCAAATTTTGAGATAGCCATTTTGTTCAACGTAGTTGAAAGTTCTGGAAACTAGGTTTTTGAGGAAGACACCCCTCCCCCCCACAGCCCTCAGGGCAGGGTTTATAAGTTATACCCTGGGGTCATATAAGATTTTTATAGACAGCTTTGTCGTAGAAACTTCGAAAGAGGCTCATTTGATTTGAAATTCAAAGGGCTAGTGCCCTTTTTAATAGTCGAAAGTGATTGGAGGGCAACTAACCCCACTCTCACACCCACATTTTCCCCAAACACATCCAACCAAAATTTAGAGATAGCCATTTTGTTCAGCGTAGTTGAAAGTTCTGGAAATTATGTCTTTGAGCATGACAGCCCTCAAGGCAAGGGTTGTAAGTTACGCCCTGGGGACATATAAGGCTTTTATAGAAAGCGTTGTCGTAGAAACTTCAAAAAGGGCTGATTCGATTGGAAATTGAAATGGCTAGTGCCCTTTTTAATAGTCGAAAGTGATTGGAAGGCAACTAACACCCCTTCCACGCCCACCATTTATCCAGACACATCCAATCAAAATTTTGAGATAGCCATTTTATTCAAAGTAGTTGAAAGGCCCGGAAATTATATCTTTAAGGATTACACTCCCCCAGAGCCCTCAGGGTAAGGGTTGTAAGTTATGCCCTGGAGGTATATAAGGATTTTATTGAAAGCTTTGTCGTAAGAAACTTGAAAAAGGGCTCATTCGATTGGATATTCAAAGGGTCAGTGCCCTTTTTAATAGTCGGAAGTGATTGGAGGGCAACTAACCCACCTCTGACGCCGACCTTTTCCCCAAACAAATCCAATCAAATTGTTAGATAGCCATTTTGTTCAACGTAGTTAAAAGTTTTAGAAATTAGGTCTTTGAGGATGATAACCTCCCCAGAACCCTCGGGAGAAGGGTTGTAAGTTATGCCCAGGGGGCATATAAGATTTTTTTTTATAGATGGTGATGTTGTAGAAACTTCAAAAAGGGCTCGTTCGATTGGAAATTAAAAGGGCTTGTGCCCTTTTTAATAGTCGAAAGTGATTGAAGGGCAAATAGCTCCCCTTTCACGCGCACCATTTCCCCAAACACATCCAATCAAAATTTTGGAGATATCCATTTTGTTCAACATAGTTCCACAGCCCTCAGGGCAAGGGTTGAAAGTTATACCCTAGGGGTTACGTGGGAGGATCTTTCCATGGAGGATATTTTCTTGGGGGAAGGGAAGGGACATTTGTATGAAGGGGGGCCGGATTTCCCAGCATTATTTAAAAAACGATTAGAAATTAAAAAAACAAAACAAGTTTTTTCAATTGAAAGTAAGGAGCAACATTAAAACTTAAACGAACAGAAATTTTTACGTATACGAGGGGTTCGCCCCCCCCCCCCAGGCAATACCTCGCTCTTTACGCTAAAGTTTTTTTTAGTACTTTCAAAAGAGCTATCTATTCTAATTAAACGACTTTTGTGATTCTGGGTTTTGTGATTCAGACAAAATTTGAACTTTAGCGTAAAGAGCGAGGTATTGAATAGGAGGCGAACCCCCTCATATACGTAATAATATATACTTAATAAAAAAAAACAATAAAAAACAAGCGATATGGCTCAATAGTAATCGAAATTTGAAAAAACGGAATTCTGATATCAATAAATATATCAAAAGAACGGGCATGCTATGCTGATTCAGCATTATAATGAAAAAAAAACTTCAGACTGTTCCAGTCAAATAAGCATAGTTCTTAAAGGATTGATAGAAAATTCGTAAGTTACGTATATTTATTGCTAATAAAAACGTTCGTAAATAAAATTAAAAGTTCTAGTGCTCTTTTTAAGGAACCAAAAATTGGAGGGCAACTAGGCACCCTCCCTTGCCCTTTTTTCTCAAATTTGTACGATCAAAATTTTGAGAAAGCCATTTAGCCCAAAAAAAAGTAAAATTAATATACAACTTTCGTTTGAATTATTCATATACGGTTAGCTAATTTCAAAACCTGCATGAATTAAAAAAACACTCAGAAATTAAATAGAAAAAAACACAAATTTTTTTTAACAGAAAGTAAGGAGCGACATTAAAACTTAAAATGAACAGAAATTATTCCGTATATGAAGGGGGTTGTCCATGGGCGCCCATAAGGTGAATTCCAGGGGGGGCAAACTTTGTCTAATTGCTACTTTTAATGCTATATAATAGAAATCTCAGAACAAAAATATAAAAATAAGGCAGCATCATTCATCCCGGGGGAGCAAAAGCCCCCCCCTGCCCCCCCATATGGGCGCCCATGGGGTTGTCTCCAACCCAACACCTCGCTCTTTACGCTAAAGTTTAAATTTTCTCCTAATTCTTTAAGAACGACTTCTGAAACACTATGTTTGTTTAATTGGAACAATGAGAAGCTTTTTTCAAAAGTACTAAAAAACCCTTCATATACGGAATAATTTTTGTTCGTTTTAAGTTTTAATGTTGCTCATTACTTTCTGTTGAAAAAACTTGTTTTTTTTTATTTAATTACCCATATGACGCAATGCCATCATGCAATATTACTATTAAAAAATAGTGGTTCACTTTTTATAGGGTTTCGGAATTACGTTGGGAAAGATATTAAAAAACAACGTAACTGAACAATCACCTGTTTTTCAAAACAAAACAACTAACAGTTGATATTCTACCATACCACTGTCAAAGTATCTTGGAGCTATGAACAGAATAACGAACACAGGATCAAACAGAAGAAGAAAAATAATTTGAAAACTTGGGAGCTCATAGCACCTTTTCATTTACACAGCTACCCGCACCGTTTCCAGACTAGCCCAGTGAAACCTTGAGAATCTAAGCCTACCAGATAAAACTTATGAACTTTTCTACCAAAACTAATCTGTGAACAATGGCTAATTTACATAATTCTGGATTATACTGAGTGTTGTATTGACCCTGGAGGTATACTTATTAGGCCTTTCAAAACATTTTAATAAAATAACCATCTCAAAATTAGGACCCAATATCATTGGACTTGCAGGGAGGGGTTGTACTTAAGGGCACGGGAGAAAGTTTCAATTAGGGCTGGGCTTTAATTCAATTGAATTTATTTATAACCCGCTGAAATACAATGATGAACGGAGTATAAAAAAAAGAAAAAAACAAAAAACAAAAGCAAAAGAAAAAGACGGATAATGACAAATAAAACGAAATTAAAACTCATAGAACAATCGCACAAGCATAGTAATAAACCAGAAAATGACAGCACAAGCCAACGTAACAAGCACATTGATAAACACGAATACAACAAGGATAAAACTTATGGAACAAGCCCACAAGCACAATAATAAACCAAACAATCATACGGTATACATAACAAACACAAAAACAGTAAACGTGAAAGACCTATTGTTTTAAAATGGAACACCATGGGTGTCCATTTATTCCCCTATTGTAAGCTGCACTGCATCTGCCGATGGCAGCATTGGGGTCAATTAGACCGTATTTCCTATTGGCCCAAGAATTACTTACCCAGGGGGGGTGGGAGGCTGAGAAGATATTTAGCGAACCGGTAATAAATTTGTCGGAGTTGCTTTGATTCCAGTAGGGATGGGTTATTATATACTGAACCTACATAATTTATGTATGTTTTTATGGGTTTTCTCAAGGAGGATGTTTTTTCATGGTTTTTCTCACTGTTGATGGATGTTTCTTGGATGTCAACAACAATTGCTGGATGTTTCTTGGATATCAACAACAATTGATGGATGTTTCTTGGATGTCAACATTAATTGCTGGATGTTTCTTGGATGTCAACAACAATTGATGGATGTTTCTTGGATGTTAACAACAATTACTGGATGTTTATTGGATGTCAACAAGAATTGCTGGATGTTTCTTGGATGTCAACAACAATTGATGGATGTTTCTTGGATGTCAACAACAATTGCTGGATGTTTCTTGGATGTCAACAACAATTGCTGGATGTTTCTTGGATGTCAACATAATTTCACATCAACAATTGCTGAATGTTTCTTGGATGTGAACATAAGTTTACATCAACAATTTCTGGATTATCGATCGACTCTAACGGGACAAGATCATAAGTCTCTTTCTAGGTCAATTCATTTGTTGTTTCTAAGTGTATTGACTCCGGGACGAGATTTAATGTCCTTAGTAAAAAGTGTGAACGAGATTTAATGTCATTGGTAAAAAGTCTGAACGAAATTTAATGTCCTTGGTAAAAAGTCTGAATGTGATTTAATGTCCTTGGTAAAAAGTTTGAACGAGATTTAATGTCCTTGGTAAAAAGTCTGAACGAGATTTAATGTCCTTTGTAAAAATCTGAACGAGATTTAATGTCCTTTGTAAAAGTATTCTTTCTAGACCAGTCAGGGAACTTGGAAATCCTATGGGAAAATGCGCATGCGTACAGAATTCTAACGGTACAATGTTATTGAATACTGACACTACACAATTTATGCATGGTGTTTTGATCCGCTAACGGTACATAACCGCATAGACAATGTTATCGATTCTAACGGGACAGAATCACATGTCTCTTTCTAGAACATTGGACTTACGTAAGTTTCTCTTGCATCACAATTCAGCCTTGAGATTTTTCTTATAATGGACATTCGTTGAATTATCATACCATCTCAAGACATTATGGAGATAACATCGGATATTGTTGACTTGGAATCTTTAGCTACAAAGATTTATAATGTGAGTTCTGTTTAGTAAATTTTCTTAGGTTATTTCCAAATAAAATCATTTTTGTAGTTTCCCTCCAGTATATTCAAATTCAATGTATGCCCCCCTCTCCCAAAAATAAATATCCATTAAGCGATGTTAGTTCTTTCATTTGAACTAGCTTCTCAAATTGTCTTTTCACATGCATTTAAAACCAATAGAATCGGTACACTCGTGATATAGACAAAAACTATGTGATTATATCTTGAGAGGGGAGATTTAGTAAACAACCTTAGCACGCGCCTTGTCTAAATGAAGAAAAACAAAGGGTGGCCGCAACATATTGTAAGGATTAAGATTGCGGGCTCGCATAACTATGAAAACTATGCTTTTTAACTATGATTGTATTTGGCTAGAAAGCAGTCTTTAATTTAGGGGGGGGGGGAGGGTTGCTAAAATTAGACCTTTGTCTCTTACACTCTAAACGAAATACATTTTTATTAAAAGCGGGAAAGGCATGCTTTTGCAGACACTTATACCTTATGAGGGGGCTGTTCTATTCTCAAATGGCTTTGATGAAAGCAAATACTTCCGTTATGAAGAGATATAATGGTTTAGTTAAATCTTCAATGTCTTACCTTCCCGGAAAGGAAGGGATATGATAATTTAAATGCTCTTATTTTTATATTCATAGATTTTATCTACTCTTTAGATTATTATTAGTTTAAGAGGCTTTTCATAAAAATCCTACTTTCACTATTTTTTTTCTGTAAAAGGGATCCGTTATTTTAAACTAAATTTTTTCTTCTTTTTAAGGACAATTTTGAGAAATGAGCGCCTGCTCATGAAAAGAGAGCTAAGAATAATGACGCTACTCATATGCAACGGTTGGAGATGGCTGGTCCAACTTTTTATGCTTTTCTTGGAAAAGGGTAAGGTATAGGCCTTTCAACTATGCCAGACAAAAAATAACCAGTTGAAACTGTGTATAAATTCTAATGTCTAAATAATTTGCGGATTACTTTTTTTTAAATTGTATAGAAAACATTAATAAAGTTATTGGAAATAATGGTTTAATCTATATTTAAGGAAGAAAACAGTCTAGCATTTTGGCTAGAATTTGGTGAACCTTCTTACACAGAGAGGAGTTTGTCTTTCCCTCTTCGCTTCATGGAATTCTACGCGTATATAAAAGATAATATTGAATAGGTATATAGTGTGAGTAAGGATATGCATACACTGCAAGATTTTTTAAAGGAAACAGTAAGATATGATAGCGATAATGGCTTGAATCATTGTGTAAAAATAATGAGAAAACCATGTTATTAATATTATAGTATTTTTGAAAATAAAAAATGTTTTGAAATAAATTTTTAAAATTTTATAGAAAACGTTAATAGAGAGTTAAGGAAAATCATGAAGTTAATAGCTAAAATTATTATCAGAAGGCTCCTGCAGCGTGACGTTACTATATTCAGTGAGCCATAAGGAGGTATATTTTTGTCTAGAATAACATCACGAAGCGGGGGGTGGGATTAGTCACATTGGAGTTCTGTCTGGAAAAGCATCGGAGGAGATTTCAGATACCTGGGGGTGTGTCTCAAAACTAGAGACTTTCAAGTACCAATTTATAGCATGTTCAGGGGCTGAGTTGGAGTAAGATCCTCCCACAATGGCTTATTGTTTACGGTTAAAGGATTGATGACAGTAAAAATAAAATCTGATTGTTTGAATGGGATTAATGCGATGTTTGAATTGAGTATGCTAATAGTTACCCTTTATCATGAAAATATCTGAAAATGTTGAATGTATAGTAAGAAAGTCTTGCAACATGATAGTAAGAAAGTCTTGCAAACATGATAATACTACTAGTACTAACAATTTACTGCGCTACTAAGGCATCTGAAGTCAACAAATGTACGTTTTATCAAGAAAATAATAGAAAATTTATAGATTAAAGTATGAATGATTTACAAAACATGAAATAATGCTACTACTCGCAAATCTCTGGAACATAAGGACACCTGAGGTTAATACAGCTATGGTCTATCAAGAAAATATCTGAATGCAGTTAAGGTATAATATGAATGGCTTGTAAAAACATGAAAATAGGGTGGATAAGGAAATGTTGGACAAATTTAGTAACTGAATTTAGTGATTTGATGAGTTTGGGCTTATAAATTATTTTTCCCCTCCTGTAAATTTAGGGTAATGAGAGATCACACTCTTTTTTAAGGGGAATGGTGGACAACAAAATGTTGGAAAAATTTATTGACTGAATTTAGCGCTTCGACGATGATTTTAGTTTAATATAAACCCTCAAGTACCACTTCATAGTAAGTAAGATTCGGGGATTGAGTTGAGGTGGGATCCTCACAAGCAAATATGATAATATGATTGCGAGAGTAACGCTTTGATTTTTGTCATGTTTTTCCGCTTTGTCATAAGGCTAATCTTCTTTCAGAATCCTCTATGGAAAAAATCTCCTAACTATGGGCACCTCCATCTTCTGGACATCATATATGATTCGCGTTGCCACTGGTGTAAAAACCGGAAGTTTCGTGTGATATCAAAGAATTATGAAACCTTGGAATTTATTCACAAATGTAAGAATTGTGGAAAACTCGTTTATACATATAATGTAGATGTCAAGTATGTCGTTGATTAATAAACCGTATTTCTTATAGAAGTTCAATGTATGAAATTATATCTAGTGGTAAGAAATGAAACTCTGTAGATTCATCTGAAATTTAATTTCTGTGTCTGAAGTTTGCTCATTGCTTAGGAACAACTCTAACATTTATGGAAAGTTGCCTAAAGTTCTTGCATTTGAACCTTTGAGCAGAGAGAATATTAAAAAGACATAGAATTTTACTTGAAATCACAAAAAAACACTTTTTGCTAGAACTTTCACCGACCAAATTGAAAATTGGGATGTTCATATTTCTGAAAACTAAAAACCAACTTTATTAAAAAATAAAACATTATTAAACACAGCCAAGTGTATTATACAGAACACAGCCAAGAAGTAAAGCTAAGTCAATTCAAGTGTCTCACTCCGTTTCGCCCAAATCATCCTCTAAAATGTCTCAAACCGTATCGCCCTTTCTGAAAACTAACACCCAACTTTATTAAAAAATCAAATATTACTAATAAAATCACACTCATTTTAAACGTGGTCGCTCATATATCTAAAAACCAAAAACCAACGTTATTAAAAAAATCAAATATTATTAATAAAATCAGACGTATTTTAAACGTGGACATCAAAGTAACAGCATCCTTCTTTAATACCATCAAATGTTTACTTAACACATACAATTTTCTCATAGAAATAATATTTTTCATCAGTGATAACAAGTTCTCTGTTCGAACTAACAAGTTTTCTGCCAGAGATACCATATTTTTTCTTAGAAGCAAATATTTTTTGATTATGATCACAATTTTTCTGTCAGAGGTAGCAAGTTTTGCTTAACACTTACAAACCTTCTCATCAAAATAACAACATTTTACCTTAATACTACCAGACGTTTACTTAAGACAGAAACATTTCTCTTAGAAATAATATTTTTCATCAGTGATAACATGTTTTCTGTTCAAAGTAGCAAGTTTTCTGCCAAAGATACAAAATTTTTTCATAGACGTAACAATTTTTTTTATTATGATAACAACTTTTCTGTCAGAAGTAGCAAGTTTTGCTTAACACTAACAAATTTTCTCATCAAAGTAACATTTTACCTTAAAACTAACACACTCTTACTTAACACACACAAATTTCTCTTAAAAATAATATTTTTCATCAGTGATAACACGTGTTCTATTCGAACTAGCAAGTTTTGTGTCAAAGTTACCAAATTTTTTCTTAGAAGTAATTTTTCTTTGATTATGATAACAACTTTTCTGTTAGAAGTAGCAACTTTTGATTAACACTGACAAATCTTCTCTTCAAAGTAACAAGATTTTTCCTTAATACTATCAAACATTTACTTAACACTAACAGATTTTCACTTCGAATCATCAACTTTTCATTATTACTAACACACTTTTACTTAACACACCCAAATATCTCTTAGAAATAACACTTTTCGTCAGCGATAACACGTTTTCTGCTTGAAATAGCAAGTTTTCTGTCAAAGATACTTTTTTCTTAGAAGTAACAATTTTCTTGTTATGATAACAAGTTTTTTGTTCGAACTAGAAAGTTTTCTGTCAAAGATACCAATTTTTTCTTGAAAGTAACATTTTTTCATCACTGATAACACAATTTTTGCTAGAACTGGCAATTTGTCCAGCAAAGATAACAAATTTTTCTTAAAAGAAACGAATTTCTTCTAACAGCACCAAGTTTTCCGTCAAAGATAACAAATTTTCTCTTTGAAGTAACAACTTTTTCCTTAATACTAACAAACCTTTACTTAACACACCCCAATTTCTCTTGAAAGTCACATTTCTTCATCAGTGATAACACGTTTTCTGCTTGAGCTTGCAAGCTTTCTCTCAAAGATACCAAATTTTTTTCTTAGAAGTAGCACTTTTCGTTATGATGACAAGTTATCTTTTAGAAATAACATGTTTTAAGTCAAACATAAACTATACCTAACACTACCAAATCTTCGCATTAAAGTAACAACTTTTTCTTAAAACTAACAAACTTTTACTTAACACTATCAAATTTATCGTAGAAGTAATACGTTTTTAACAAGTTTTTTTTCAAAGTTAGGTTTCTCTACGTTTAAATTAGTTTCATTTAACCTCCAAAACCATAGGTTAGGTAAAAATCAATATTAATAAATAAATAGAAACATTTCTCCATGTTTAAGTTAGGTTAGCTTATCATGAGCGCTCATGATAAGCTAACAAAACCTAACCTAACTTAAACATGGAGAAGTGTTTCTATTTATTTATTGATATTTATTTATACCTTTTCTAACCTAACCTAACCTAACCTATGGTTTTGGAGGTTAGATGAACCTAACTTAAACGTAGAGAAACTTAACTTTGAAAGAAAACTTGTTAAAAGCCTGTTACTTCTAAGAGAAATTTGATGGTATTAAGTAAAAGTTTGGTAGTATTAAAGAAGAAGAATGTTGTTACTTCGATGCGAAGATTTTCTAGTGTTAGGGATAGTTTGTGTTTGACTTAAAACTTGTTATTTCTGAAATTGATGATTCGAAGAGAAAATGTGTTAGTGTTAAGTAAACGCTTGGTAGTATTAAAGAAGAAGAATGTTGTTACTTTGAAGAGAAGATTTGTTAGTGTTAATCAAAACTTGCTACTTCTGACAGAAAAGTTGCTATCACAATCAAAGAAAAGTTACTTCTGAGAAAAAAATTGGTATCTTTGGCAGAAAACTTGCTAGTTCGAACAGAAAACGTGTTATCACTGACGAAAAATATTATTTCTAAGAGAAATTTGTGTGTGTTAAGTAAGAGTATGTTACTTTTAAGGTAAAATGTTGTTACTTTGATGAGAAAATTTGCTATTGTTAAGCAAAACTTGCTACTTCTGACAGAAAAGTTGTTATCACAATCAAAAAATAGTTACTTCTAAGAAAAAATTTTGTATCTTTGGTAGAAAACTTGCTAGTTCGAACAGAAAACGTGTTATCACTGACGAAAAATATTATTTCTAAGAGAAATGTGTGTGTGTTAAGTAAACGTCTGGTAGTATTAAGGTAAAATGTGGTTATTTTTATGAGAAGGTTTGTTAGTGTTAAGCAAAACTTGCTACTTCTGACAAAAAAATTGTTATCACAATCAAAAGATAGTTGCTTCTAAGAAAAAATGTGGTATCTTTGGCAGAAAACTTGCTGGTTCGAACAAAAAACTTGTTATCATAACAAAAAAATGTTACTTCTAAGAAAAAAGTATCTTTGACAGAAAACTTGCTATTTCAAGCAGAAAACGTGTTATCGCTGATGAAAAGTGTTATTTCTAAGAGAAATTTGGGTGTTTACGTAAAAGTATGTTAGTATTATGGAAAAATTGATGATTCGAAGAGAAAACTTGTTAGTGTTAAGTAAACGTACGGTAGTATTAAAGAAATATGTTGTTACTTTGAAGAGAAGATTTGTTAGTGTTAAGCAAAACTTGTTACTTCTGACAGAAAAGTTGTTATCGCGATCAAAGAAAAGTTACTTCTAAGAAAAAATTTGGTGTCTTTGGCAGAAAACTTGCTAGTTCCAACAGAAAACGTGTTATCACTGATGAAAAATATTATTTCTAAGAGAAAATTGTGTGTTTTCAGTTAAATCATGTTAGTATTAAAGAAGAATTGTGTTACTTTAATTATAACGTTCGTTTTTTGTGAGCAGAAGCTGCTCCTTCTGACGGAAATTTTGCTTTCACAATCATCAAATTGTTAATTGTAAGAAAAAATATGGCAACTTTTATAGAGAACTTGCTAGTTCAAGCTGAAAGAGTGATATCACTGATGAAAAATATTATTTCTAAGAGAAACTTGTATGTCTTCATTAAGAGTATGTTAGTTTTAATGTAATAGAGCTACTATTTGTTCCAATTTATCTGAAAAGATTTTTAATAACCCAGGACTTTTGTGGAAAAATTTAACACATGAACAAAAACAAAAGCCAAACCAGTCATTTAATATCCCTCCCAAACTATGGGAACAACATTTCTCCAAAGAGTTTTCAGAACCAGACCCACTAATGGAAAATCCCTCCAAAGTTACATTCGAAAAGATACTTTCGATAAGGGACAAACCAATGTTTTCTGTATCAGTTTTTGGTGTTTATAAAATAATTCGTAAAACTGAGAAACCTTTTCCAAGAGGACAGATCACGTTTGTGCCAAACACCTCCTATATGGAGCCCCTTTTCTTTTTTCTCACCTTGCCCTACTTTTCCAAATGGTGTTTACAAAACGAATAATTCCTGCCTCGTTTTCAACTGGCCTTCTTACTCCTGTCCCTAAAAAAATAAACCCCTAAATGAGTGCTCATCATATCGGCCAATAACGGTAGCTACAGCTTCTTGTAAAATTTTTGAGAAGTTGATAATGCCTAAGTTGGTTGATAAATGCTATATGCCCCCAAACCAATTTGGGCTCCAGAAAGGAATAAGGTGCACTCAGGCACTGTCGTCGGTCTTGATTGATTCTGATAAATCTGGAGAGCCGCTTATTCTAGGGAGCCATAATGTCAGTCGTGCTTCTGATTCGATAATTCACGCGCATATCCTCACTGAATTGTATAAACGCGGGGTCTATATCTGTATTATTTGCGCTTTGTATGACATGTATGATCATTTAAATGTCATTGCTAATCTGCCTCATGGAATAATTACAAAGATAACCATATCTGTTCGTCACAGAGTAAGGCAAGGAGCCCTTACATCCCCTATTGTGTTTAACAACTGTATTCTCGACGCACAATCTCAAGCAGTTTCTTCCTGTATTTTAGAAGGGATAGATGAGTCTCTTATTGCTTATGTGGGTGATGTATTTAACCCCAGGCAAATGGTAATGGAATTTGAGTAAAAATTATCCATTTTGAGTCGTGAGTATTCAAAACTACATCGTAAATTTAACGCTGAAAAGTCAGAAGTGGAACTATTCAACTGGGGACTAGTTCCCGAAGGATTTAACGTTGATCTTAATGGAGTATTGGTTGCTCCTAAATTGCAAATGAATTATCTTGGCCTCCCAATCGGGAACTCCCTTAATGCAACTAAAGAGCTTCTCATTCACCATTTCCAGCGCCGGACGTCCAGTGCCTACGGCGGCATAATTTTCAATAAACTTCGTTTTAATCTCCAGCTGCTAGCTAAACTATATACCTCATATGCGCTAATTATATACCCTAATTTTTTATACCTTGCACCTTTTTGGCGTACCTTTTCGGCAACGGAATCAGTACGGATGGGTTATTACATACTGAACTTACATAATTTAAGTATGTTTTATGGTTTTTCTCACTGTGGATGTTTTTTCCTGGTTTTTATTACTGTTGATGGATGTTTCTTGGATTTCAACAATAATTGATGGTTGTTTCTTGGATGTCAACAACAATTGCTGGATATTTCTTGGATGTCAGCAACAATTGCTGGATGTTTCTTGGATGTCAACAACAATTGCTGGATGTTTCTTGGATGTCAACAACAATTGATGGACGTTTCTTGGATGTCAACAACAATTGCTGGATGTTTCTTGGATGTCAACAACATTTGATGGATGTTTCTTGGATGTCAAAAACAATTGCTGGATGTTTCTTGGATGTCAACAACAATTGCTGGATGTTTCTTGGATGTCAACAACAATTGATGGGTGTTTCTTGGATGTCAACAACAATTGCTGGACGTTTCTTGGATGTCAACAACAATTGCTGGATGTTTCTTGGATGTCAACAACAATTGATGGACGTTTCTTGGATGTCAACAACAATTGCTGGATGTTTCTTGGATGTCAACAACATTTGATGGATGTTTCTTGGATGTCAACAACAATTGCTGGATCTGGATGTCAACATAAGTTCACATCAACAATTACTGGATATTTTTTGGATGTCAACACAAATTGCTGGATGTTTCTTGGATGTCAACATAAGTTCACATCAACAATTGCTGGATTATCGATCGACTCTAACGGGACAAGGTCACGTTTCTCTTTCTAGGTCAATTTATTGCTTGTTTCTAAGTCTATTGACTCCGGGACGAGATTTAATGTCCTTGGTAAAAAGTCTGAACGAGATTTAATGTCCTTGGTAAAAAGTCTGAATGAGATTTAATGTCATTGGTAAAAAGTTTGAACGAGATTTAATGTCCTTGGTAAAAAGTCTGAACGAGATTTAATGTCCTTGGTAAAAAAAAAACTCAGGAAGAGATTTAATGTCCTTGGTAAAAGTGTTCTTTCTAGACCAGTCAGGGAACTTGGAAATACTATGGGAAAATGTGCATGCGTACAGAATTCTAACGGTACAATGTTATTGAATACTGACACTACACAATTTATTCATGGTGTTTTGATCCGCTAACGGTACATAACTACATAGACAATGTTATCGATTCTAACGGGACAGAATCACATGTCTCTTTCTAGGTCAATGGATTTACGTAAGTTTCTCTTACATCACAATTCAGCCTTGAAATTTTGCTTATAATGGACATACGTTGAATTATCATACCGTCTCAAGACATTATGGAGATAACATCGGATATTGTTGACTTGGAAGCTTTAGCTACAAAGATTTATAATGTGAGTTCTGTTTAGTAAATTTTCTTAGGTTATTTCCAAATAAAATCATTTTTGTAGCCCCCCTCCAGTATATTCAAATTCAGGGTAACCCCTCCCCCCCGAAATAAACTTCATTAAGCGATGTTTACAGTCGTTAAAATACGTAAAATACGGTCTTTTTCCACTACGTAAACCCCTCGTCCCTCCTCCCACCAGTCAGCACCATTTTATTCTTTCATTTGAAGTGGCTTCTCAAATTGTCTTTTTACATGCATTTAAAACCAACAGAACCTGTTAGCATTACCTTCAGGTATTTGCTTTCATCAAAGCCATTCAAGAACAGAACACCCCCCTTATAAGGTACAAATGTCTGCAAAAGAAAGTCTTTCCCGCTTTTAATAATAAAAGAGGTATTTCGTTTAGAGTGTAAGAGACAAAGGCCTAATTTTAGCAACCGTCCCCCCTCCTAAATTAAAGACTTTGCTTTCTAGCCTAATACTATCATAGTTAAAAAGCATAGTTTTCATAGTTATGCGAGCCCGCAATCTTAATCCTTTCAATGTGTTGCGACCACCCTTTGTTTTTCTTAATTTAGATAAGGCGCGTGCTGAGGTTGTTTACTAAATCTCCCCTCTCAAGATATAATCACATAGTTTTTGTCTATAAAACGAGTGTACCGATTCTGTTGGTTTTAAATGCATGTGAAAAGACAATTTGAGAAGCTACTTCAAATGAAAGAATTAAATGGTGATAAACGGTGGGAGGAGGGATGAGGGGTTTATGTAGTGGAAAAAGAGCGTATTTTATGCTTTCTAACGACTATAAACACCGCTTAATGGAGATTTTTTTTTATGGGGAGGGGTTACGCCCTGAATTTGAATATACTGGAGGGAGACTAAAAAAATGATTTTATTGAGAAACAACCTAAGAAAATTTACTAAACAGAACTCACACTATAAATATTTGTAGCTAAAGCTTCCAAGTCAACAATATCCGATGTTATCTCCATAATGTCTTGAGACGGTATGATAATTCAACGCATGTCCATTATAAGCAAAATCTCAAGAATGAATTGTGATGAAAGAGAAACTTACGTAAGTCCATTGACCTAGGAAGAGACATGTGATTCTGTCCCGTTAGAATCGATAACATTGTCTATGCGGTTATGTACCGTTAGCGGATCAAAACACCATGCATAAATTGTGTAGTGTCAGTATTCAATAACATTGTACCGTTAGAATTCTGTACGCATGCACATTTTCCCCATAGTATTTCCAAGTTCCCTGACTGGTCTAGAAAGAACACTTTTACCAAGGACATTAAATCTCTTCCTGACTTTTTTTTACCAAGGACATTAAATCTCGTTCAGACTTTTTACCAAGGACATTAAATCCAGTTCAGACTTTTTACCAATGAAATTAAATCTCGTTCAGACTTTTTACCAGGGACATTAAATCTCGTTCAGACTTTTTTCAATGATATTAAATCTCGTTCAGACTTTTTACCAAGGACATGAAATCTCGTCCCGGAGTCAATACACTTAGAAACAAGCAATGAATTGACATAGAAAGAGACATGTGATCTTTTCCCTTCAGAGTCGATCGATAATCCAGCAATTGTTGACGTGAACTTATGTTGACATCCAAGAAACATCAACCAATTGTTGTTGACATCCAAGAAACATCCAACAATTGTTGATGTGAACTTATGTTGACATCCAAGAAACATGCAGCAATTGTTGTTGACATCCAAGAAACATCCATCAATTGTTTTTGACATCCAAGAAACGTCCAGCAATTGTTGCTGGCATCCAAGAAACATCCATCAATTGTTGTTGACATCCAAGAAACGTCCATCAATTGTAGTTGACATCCAAGAAACACCCAGCAAATGTTGTTGACATCCAAGAAACATCCAGCAATTGTTGTTGACATCCAAGAAACATCCATCAATTTTTGTTGACATCAAAGAAACATCCAGCAATTGTTGTTGACATCCAAGAAACATCCATCAATTGTTGTTGACATCCAAGAAACATCCAGAAATTATTGTTGACATCCAAGAAACATCCAACAACAGTGAAAAAAAACATGAAAAAACATCCTCAGTGAGAAAAAACATAAAAACAAACATACATGTAGGTTCAGTATGTAATAACCCATCCCTACTGATTCCGTTGACGAAAAGGTACGCCAAAAAGGTGCAAGGTATAAAAAATTCGGGAGCGCATATGAGGTATATAATTTAGCTAGCAGCTGGCGATTAAAACGAAGTTTATTGGAAACTATGCCGCCGTAGGCACTGGACGTTCGGCGCTGGAAATGGTGAATGAGAAGCTTTTTAGTTGCTTTAAGGGAGTTACCGATTGGGACGCAAAGATAATTCATTTCAAATTTAGGAGCAAGCAATACTCCATTGAGATCAATATTAAATCCTTCGGGAACTGGGCCCCAGTTGAATACCACTGTTGACTTTTCAGCATTAAATTTAAGATGTATTTTTGAATACTGTCGACTCAAAATGGAAAAAATTTTCTCAAACTCCATTACCGTTCGGCTGGGGTTAAAGACATCGTCCACATAAGCAATAAGAGACACGTCTATCCCTTCTAAAATACAGGAAGAAACTGCTTGAGATTGTGCGTCGAGAATACAGATGTTAAACAGAATTGGGGTTGTAAGGGCGCCTTGCCTTACTCCGCAACGAACAGGTATGGTTATCTTTGTAATTATTCCATGAGGCAGATTAACAATGACATTTAAATGATAATACATATCATACAAAGCACAAATAATACAGGTACAAACCCCGCGTTTATACAATTCAGTGAGGATATGCGCGTGAATTATCGAATCAGAAGCACGACTGACATCATGGCTCCCTAGAATAAGCGGCTCTCCAGATTTATCAGAATCAATCAAGACCGACGACAGTGCATGAGTGCACCCTATTCCTTTCTGGAGCCCAAATTGGTGTGGGGGCATATAGCATTTATCAACCAGCTCAGGCATTATCAACTTCTCAAAAATTATACAAAAAGTTGGATGACTGTCACTCATTTAGGGGTTTATTTTTTTTTTAGGGACAGGAGTAAGACCGCCAGTTGAAAACGAGGCAGGAACTATTCCTTTTGTAAACACCATTTGGAAAAGTAGGGCAAGGTGGGAAAAAAGAAAAGGGGTTCCATATAGGAGGTGTTTGGCACAAACGTGATCTGTCCTCTTGAAAAAGGTTTCTCAGTTTTAAGAATTATATTATAAACATCAAAACTGATACAGTAAACATTGATTTGTCCCTTATCGAAAGTATCTTTTCGAATGTAATTTTGGAGGGATTTTCCATTAGTGGGTCTGGTTCTAAAAACTATTTGCAGAAATGTTTTTCCCATAGTTCGGGAAGGATATTAAATGACTTGTTTGGATTTTGTTTTAGTTTATGTGTAAAATTTTTCCACAAAAGTCCTGGGTTATTAAAATCTTTCAGAAAAATTGGAACGAATAGTAGCTCTATGTTTATCTAGCTCTTTTGAAAAACGGCGTTTGGCGGATAAACAGATCTGGTTTACGATACCAGGTCTGGGACGGTCGCAATCTATCCTGATACTTAGCCAGAATTTTGCCCTTTTACAAGCCTCAACAAGTAAAGAATTCTGGGACCAGCCCTTCACCTGGGATCCGACTCGTACTTTAGTGCGAGGGACAAACTGCTTTTCTGCTTGTAATAAAGCATGTGAAATAAGAGACGCATATATGTTTAACTTAATACGATTTTCATTAATTGAAGACGGAACCGAATTCTGGAGAAGTTTAAATGGTATTTTTATCTTTGCGAGAATATTATCATTGTCATTCTGGTACTGGGGTATATAAATCTTATTCCATTCTACCACAGTATACCACTTAGAATCTTGGATTACCCGTGCACGGTTAAATGGAACCATAATGCTGAAAGACAACGGCAAATGGTTATTGCACGCTTATTGCACGACTAGCAATACTACCGGAAACAAGCACATGATCAAGATTTGACACTGATCCTGCGGGGTGTATATATGTGAAATCAGTAGATTTTGGTAAGAGAGCACTTTCATTTGGAATCAGGCTAAGAAGCAGAGCCGTACGTGGATTATCACTTTTCAATAGGTCACAATTAAAGTCCCCCAACAGAACCCAATGGAAGTGCGAGGTTCTGATTTTACTCATTTACCCAATTTTTGCATGCTAGAGCAAACTTCGTTTCAGAATTTTCGTCTCTAGAGTCTTTCGGCAGGTATACATTAACAATGACAGTATCATCCACTTTAACTGCAAGGAAATGGTCAGGTTTTGCAAACAGTTCAGAGTTAGTATGTATATCTATTATTTTAGCAAGTCCACCCGAGGGGTGGCCTTGTTTCCTGGGCCTTTTTGCGGCTAGAAAGTGGAGCATATGTGATGACACTATATCGAGTAGTTTCATATTATCGGCAGAGAGAAAATGTTCCTGTAAGCATATAATTTCTATAGTAAGGCAAAGTTGTTCCACCACGGTGATTTTTACACTGAGACTACCATTTACGTTCCATGACAAGACGCTCTTTTTAATATAGGGCTCAACCATTTCGAACAGATTGGCTCTTTGGCTTCAAAGTCTTGTTGAACGGACAGTTAGCATGGTAGCACGAGTGTTTGGTGCTTTGACAATTCAAACAGCAGATCGGGTTCTGGCACGGGCTTTCTTTCGTCGCACCGTGGTAATTTTGGGCGCAACGGCCGCATTTCTTGGTATTTTTGCACTGTGTCGACATATGGCCGATTTCATAACAATTAAAACAACGTTTCGGGAGACAAATATATTCTTGTATTTTGAAACGCTCGAAGTCAATTCTTATCGTCATTTGTGCGGCGGTGTCAAAAGCATCTCTACTTGAAAAATACAGCTTGAAGGTGCGTGATTTCCCATATTGTTCGGTTTTCTCACAGCCGACTATTAATCTTTGTATATCCTCAGCACTAAGAGACTCGTGAATCCCTTTAACTATACCGTTGTGTGAGGGAGTTCTGATGTTTGCACTGGAACCCTGGTTTTGATTATTAATCCCAAGCGCCAATTTCTCCACAGTAGTCTTCTGCGCAATGGTTACCCGCCACCGATTTTTTCCTGGTTTGAGCTTAACCTTAGAAGCATCAAGGGATTCGCCACACGCAGATTCTATAAACGCTTTCCGCTCCGATGGGGTTTTCAGTGGCGGAGGGTTTGTAACAACTACAGGGTAAGACAGCTTTGTGGCGGCATTTGGTTGGGTAGGGAATCTAGTTCGAGTGAAAAGATTTAAGTCACCTTTATTCAATCGTTCCATGTAGCCTTCAAAATGACGGCATATATCATTTACTTTGGTTGCTACGCATGTAGTTATCTCTTTTCCGCATGCAGGGACCTCGGTTGGTTCAAAAATGACGAATATAGGAAGTTGACGCTTTTCTGTAGCTGATGTGGCAAATAATTTCAAACTTTCCACGACATTTTCTTCATCTTTAACTGATTTACAGAAGGTAGGTCAGATTTTTGTAGGATCAATTCTTTCGCACTCAGTATATTATCTCTGGAAAAAAACTCCACAGCGCGATTAATAATCAATTGATGTTTTATTCCGGCAAGCATTGCTCTTGAAACAAAATTTAACACCGCATTCCAAATGATGTTTTCCATGTCTATATTTTATAATCATTAATCACGAATATATATCCGAAAATCCAACTTTAGATTGATTTTTGATCAACCTTAATTACTGCATTAAGTCAGTCCAAAAAATATAAGCAGTACCAGATTGCGTCAGAATGAAAAGTCACTTAATACTTTAATCCCTTTGAGATGCAAACAATTCACATAGGTGTTTTCGCTTTGAAATATAGTTTAATACTGAAGTTTAATAATAAGGAAGGAGTGAGGCAATTAGAATTTTATTTTCCAGACAACATCATAATGAAGGAATGATGGTAGGAGGTTGAAAGGGATTATTCGATTACTAATTCCGGGGTATAGTAGCCATTTTAAGTGAATCCCCTAATAAAGAACAATGACTTCAAAAAATAGCCACTGAGGTACGATACCAGATCCAAACATTTTGGTATCATGATATCGAGGAAAAAACTAAGAGAAAAAAATATAAGAAAGTCGAGCTTAAAAAATAAAGCAGAAAAAAAGAACTACAAGAAAAACGATGGGGCTATCAAATCGAGTGTAAAAACAGACGCTTACAGGATTAGAAGACGGCAGCTTGTCAATAAACCTCAGATTTTAAAAACATAAACCAACGACGAGGAGTATCGGAGTCCTTCTGTCATATCTGCTTCAGCAAGAGTTAAAAGCAAATATGAAAACGATGAGACTTATCGACTTAAAACTACCATATCAGCATCACTCCACAGAAAGATTAAATATAGACATGATGATGACCTAGGACTACTAAATGAGCATCGTAGGATGAAGCAATTACCATTGTTGTTCATACTGGTGTTAATTTCACCTCAGGTCATTATTACGTACAGGCGAACGTTGGAAGGTATATAAGGCGTCTCAATGATTCAGATATAAAAATGGTGGGGAAACCATCAATGGGGTTCGGGTATGATAGGGATTTTACAAAAATGGGGGAACACTTTCACAACTATGTTCATGCATTCCCAAATTGAACTCACACATCAAATTCACCCTAGATATTCTTCTGACATTTATTTATTCAAATGCATTCGATCACTTTAGTCACTTGTTACTACATAAAAGAAAATCAAGTGCTAGAGAAATTAATCCGCACGAAATTTTTACGCTAATAATCTAAGACACTTCTGATAAAAAAAAGTATTGATTTATACAATTTAACAGCAAACAGTGGGGGTTTATGGGGGCGGTGGCCCTTCAATACAACTTAGATAGTCTAGGGCATGATTTGAAAATTCATAAGAAATTAAATCAAATCAATAAGTTTTTTTAACCTCTTAAAAAACAAGTAAGGAGCCAAATATAAAACAAATTTTATTCCGCATATGAGGAAGACTGCTCCCTTCTGAGCCTCCCACCCCTCTTTACACTAAAGTTTGACTTTTTGTCTCAGTGCTTTAAGCACTACTGCTCAAATAAAGGGATCAGTTGGTATGGAATAAGAAATATTTTTAAACTATTAATAAAATTTTGGGTGGTTTAATGGGTGCCCCCTCCTGATCCCCCGTCTTTTACCCTTAAGTTTGACTTTTTATCTCAGTTCTTTAAAAACTACTGCTCTGACACAATCTTACATTACAAAGCACTAAAAGACTCTAGCGTAAAGGAACGGGGTTTCGGGAGGTGGCAGTGACTAAACCGCTAAACCAACAAAAAGTTTTATAGTGATTTAAAAATATTTCTTAATCCATACCAACGGCCCTTGGTATGGATTGTCGGTCAACTGTTCTGAGCAGTTGTTCTTAACGAAGCAGCCGCCCTCATATATACACCTAATCAAAATGTTATAAGTTAGTGCAATAAATAATATAGGATTCATACTGAAATCTTAGCTCTATTCAATGTTAAGCGGATAGAATTTCAAAATCTTCAGGATATTTGAAATCAGACACAAGCGGATATAGAAGCTGGAGAGTAATTTCCCAGGACCTGATGTGGCTATTAGGTTCCTTCCTGGATGGCTATCTCATCTAGCTAACAGTTTGACTGCCAGGACCACCTTGCATTGCGCTAAATTAGACGTTTCACTACTAGATAAGTAGCAGCATAGTGCTCGCTATCGCTGTAAGGCACAGACGACATAAAATTAATGCAGGAGAACAAAAGGAACTGGCACTTGTTTTCAAGGAGATTTCAAAAAATAGGTCTATCTACAGGGGTTGATTTGAAAATATACTAAAGGTCGGAGAAATCTTACCTTCATCTCCTATTTCTTCTGAAACCATAGCTCATGCTTGCAAGCCCACCAGTCTGCTCTTGAGGTAAAATAAATGGACAGTTTCAGAGGGCCAGGATCAATTTTTAATATCCACTTTGTTTGAACTAGTTTACCTCATATGCGATTTATTTTTCTGCTTTATCAAAGAAGTTCAGATTCGTGAACTTTGATGAGTAAGCTGATTTTCACGACGAACGTGTTGGTTTTGTCAACACAAATCAATATCAATTTTAATTTCTTTAACATATTTTTCGCACTAATAAGGGCTTAGGAGATTGTTGCCAAAATATATGCTTTTGTCCATTTTATTAGATTGGTAGAAAATTTTCCCGATTTTTTGGTTCTTATCATCAAAACAATATTATGACCAGTTTCCAAGCAATCTAGAAACTCCAGACTATAATTGTTCAAAAGCTAAGTTTTACAACAGTGTGTTTTGATTCTGAACGATTGGGTTCGAACAGTTGGGTTTCTGACTATCTGGAGTTGGGTTCACAAAGCTACCTTTTCGTGCGAAACCAATGTTTTTGTATACGAAAACTCTATTTTGTATTCTATTTCGAAAATTCTTTTTGTATACTAAATTCTATACGAAATGATAGTTTTAGACAGATTCAATAATGTTATATGTGAGGAATTTATCCTGTTTTCCAATATCAAAGTCATAGTTAATTCATAGCTTAGAACATGCAGCTTTTAAGGCTGTTTCCTCTCGAAATTCTATTTTCCAATTTTCATGTCTGTCTGTACCCATTATGTGAGAGCCGTTTTGTATCAGAAAAAAAAAACAACAAAAAACAACAATAATAAAAAACACAGCAGTGTGAATACGGGGGGCAAAGGAGCAAGTTTTTCCCGGCACCGGGGATTATTGTTTTTGTTCTGGTCTCAAGGGGAAGTCAAGCATCTGGCCCCTCTTCTTGCAGATGTCCAACGTCTACGTGTTACACATTTATGATTATTATTTAGATACAGATAATCTTTACTGCTTCAATCATATGCTAAATTAGTATCTTTTTAAACTAGAACCGTTGTATGTCAAACGACTTCAGTAACAAAATTATATCATTGAAAAAGACAAAAAGATCCAGTACTGAGAATTCTTCAGACAAAATTTATACTATGAAAGCATAGCTTGCAGCTTTCCTTCTCTATGCAGCTGCCTAGTTTCAGTACCACCACCAATGCACGTACCATTAATGAAAACTCTTGGCACCTACAAATAAATCAGTCTTATGATCCGTCATTGCGTATGTTTTCTTTTTCTTTTTTTGCTGAAATAAACTATAACAAAATAAAAGCGATTGACCAATGCATCTGGAGGAATTCTGATATTACTTCTTATTACTAGAATTTAGCTGCCCTTTATTGAACAGGTCAATGAATTTAAGTACTTCGGGATTTGGATTGGTTATAATAGTTAATTGTAATGAAAATCAAGAAAACATGTTGAAAAACTTTATGCTATTCACACCTAACTGTACCATCATAATGTCTTGAAACAAAATATAAAAGTTATTGTAATAATAATTGCCAAATAATTGCAGAAGAAATAGAATTATTAGAACTTCAAGAGCATCAAGGGTGAGATTGGTGAGATTGCACAGTCAAAGCTGCAAAAGTCACTTTTCCAATTTGAAAAATTCTCTCAACATTCAGATTTACCCATTGCACATACCAAGTCAAAAATAATCCAATTTCACCGAAAGCGAATTCATGTTAATGCAAGACTAACTCTAAATGGAAAAACTATTCCAGAAGATAATCATACTAATTACCTAGGTCTCAAGCTTGACCAAAAACTTAATTTCCACCTCCCCATTTCAAACACAATAACAAAATGTTATAGAAAAACAAGTATACTAAAAAGACTTCTTTCCACACCCTGGGGCTGTAAGGAGAAAACCTTACTCCAGTTTTATAAATGATATATAAGGCCCCATATTGACTATGGGCTCATCGTCTATGGTGCATGGGCAAAGACCCAGCTGCAAAAAATTGAAACAATACAAAACGATATAATACGTCTCATATTTGGTCTTAGAAAACCCACAAGCACCAAGTTTCTGCTCATGGAAAGTGGATTAACAACAATAAGGGAGAGACGTAGCTTTTTCTTGATAAAACATCTTACAAAAATTGAATCAAATAGCTTACACACCCTACATAATTGGTTAAAAAATCCAGCCATGTATAGAGGCATTGCAAATGAGTATGCCAATATTCAGAAGAAATTCCCTGTACCCGCAAAGTCTATTGCACCAACTTTCCTCCAATCCTCGCCATGGAATTGGTCAATCCCCATAATAAATACTGATTTCTCAAAGTGGACTAAAGGTTAAACCCCATTGCTTTTGTCTAGAAGAAATTCGCTGACCTTAATACAATTACTTATAAAAACCATTTTCAAATCTTTGTTGATGGGTCCAAAATGAATGAGAAGGTAGCAAGTGGTGCTTTCCTTCCTCACCTGAAAATTCCAATGGGTGATATATTGTATAATAATGTATCTATTATGTTTGCAGAGTTAAATGCCATAATCATGGCATTAGAACACCTTATGGAAAATAAACCCTTGATTGCTAATTCAAATAATATTACAGTTTATTCTGACTCTTTATCAAGCCTTGAATTGCTGTCTTCAGCTCCTCAGTATAAGCTGGATATTGACACTTATCATTGTCTTAGTATTATAGATAATCTTGCTTCAAGTGGCATAAGAACTTATCTTCAGTATATTCCATGCCACTCTGGTATAAGTGGTAATCATCAGGTTGATGAAATAGCAAAAAATGCTATAAATATTGACCAGCCAAGTAGGAGACCAATCCCCATTAGATATTTACCGATGAAGACAATCAGATATTATGTTTAATAAGAAAAATCCTACTCTTTCTTCCTTTCCCAACAAGTATTTTTCTAAAATTTATCATAGAATTCGTTCTGGAACAAATGGACTAAATTTTCTTGCATTCTCGTATCAGTTTCCAAATTCAAGTGGTTCAGTTCCCCTGTACCCTCTTTGCAGGTATTGTATTATGAAATAATTGACCACTGCCTATTTGAATGTAATATGCTGACGTCTGCACAGCATACCTTGCACTGTAAACTGTTAAAGTTCTTCAAACACCACATAATCTCACTATCAGCCACGAGTCTAGCCAACTCTACCTGCACACAGAACAGAGAAATCGATATTTATCATCTTATATTTGAACTCCTTGAGTCGAAAGATCTACTGAAAGGTATCTGAGAATATCTACTAAATAAGAGACTACCAAGCCAGTAGCTCTGTAGCCCACAGAGTGAAGCAAAAGGAAAAGGGCTAAATAGTATCAACTGAAAAGCCCGCCTGCTGTGAAATAGAAGAAGAAGAAGAACGGGTTTCAAAATACATCATGGATCATTACGATCTGCAAATGAGTTTTGGTAACTCGTGCCACAATCAAAATACATAAACTTAAGAAAAAAATGCATCCAGAGTACTGTTTGTGTTCAGCATAACATATGGTTTTGAGTCATTTTTTCCAACAAAGTAGCTTATAAAATCAATGAACCTTTCACAACTCAGAAATGATCATTTAACGGAATAAATTCATACTGCGCAAACAAACTACGAACCCAATTTAAGAAAATTCACAGTCAAAATACGAACACACATGCCATCTGCCAGACAACATAGCTGACATGTAACAAAATTCAAATACATGTATGTTTGCAAACGTACATTTCCGTAACAACTGATATTTTTCATATTTCTATTTTTGTTGGCTCTCGTAATAAGAAATTATTGGAATGCGGCTCTACTCGTGCTGAAACTCGGTCATTTCTAAATTTTAATATATAATTCTTCAAATTTGAACAACTTAATTTTTGAAGGTTATAATGATAGGAGAAAAAGTGCTTGGATATATTTTGTTTTCCGTAAAATACAAACAATACTCTAACTTTTAATGGGATTGAGGGGACAGTAGTTTGATTCGTATCTATGGTAATTTCTATTCGTTTTAAGGCAGGCTTCACTATGAGGAGAGCTGCCCACGCTAGTTCATAGATTCGGATTCTTATTGTCGTGTATACAATGCTGATGCGTCAAACGTTCTCTGCACTATCATATCTATGACTTGACACAATGTTTCTGCGACTCACCAGTTATTCCACAGAGAGCTGACGTTTACAACTTGTTTTAAAATTCCGTAAGCTTTGCAAAAGTGCACACATAACGAACCTTAAAATATGATACATCATCAAAGCCTATTAGAACTAGAGTAATAAATACTCTATTCTTTTTTTTAAATTTCATGGTATGTGGAAGTTTTAACTAAACTATAGAGTATCTATTGATTAGTATTGAATACTGCAGTATTGATTTAGTACGACCATCGAAGTCGCAAAAAGACGACTTCAAGTCACACTGAAATCCACGGAACTGCCTGTTTAATGTTTTCAATGTCTTTATACTTGGCAAAAAAGATACCCAATACGGTATAAAAAAAAAAAAAAATGCTCAATGTCACTTAGGGCAACTTCAAGGGCCAATTATCTTTCAGGATATTGAATATCTTGTTGCTATGTGGGTATTTATTTCTTTATGTGGGTGAAATGACTTGTTGCTTTTTGTGGGTAAATGACACTCTAGCCTTTCAGCTGCTTGAAGAGATGGAAGCCCCACAATTACTTCTGGTAGTTTTTGATAGGTTTAAGTTTGACCTGATTACTTTGTTTTAATTTCTGTTCGTTTGAGGTTTAATTTATTAACTTCGAGTGATTTCTGTTCATTTAACGTTGAAATTGGTTGTTCATTCATATTTCTGTTCGAACAAAGTTCATTCAATAATTCATTCCTGCTTCTTTGAAGTTTTTATATTACTCTTTATCTTTCTTTAAAATCTCTTTTTGCGCAAAAGATGTTAAAAAAAATCAATTTCCTGATAAGTCTTTTTAATTAATAAATCATAATTACCCTAATACGTTATTTCGGCAAGATATAACCGGCCAGTCTTTATATAATATTTAGTCTTTTGACACCTAATTTTTGTTTAAAATTTAAAATTCATCGAAAATTGAATTGAAAATCAAGTATTTTGCAGTAGTGTGCATCAAGACATGGCTAATTGTAGAAAGAAAAAGCCAAGACAGATAGTCCAAGTAATTCAGAGGCAAATGTTTAAATGGCTGCACGGGTAAATGGCGGGAGTAAGTATAACTCTCTTATTGGACAAATACTTGTTTGTTAGTTTTTGGAAAGGCACGCCTGCGTCGCCTAGAGTCTCAGGCAGGTTGACCAAGAATTTAGAATTGACATAGGACCTTTAGATTGCCTGGAATGAGAGACAAACAAGGCACGCCCGCCTATGGTCTTAAGAAGGTTGACCAAGAATTTAGAATTGACACAGGACCATTAATTTGCTTGAAATAACAGGCAAACAATCGTTTAAAGCCATCTTCATCTTCCAAATAGTACCTATTTATTGCCTAAGCTTAGCCCCGCATTCTGAAATAATTTCAATTTTTCACTTTGTAATGATTTCATTTTAATTAACAATGTCAAATACACACTTATATACGTCCACCCGTACACAGATTAGTTTACTTCAGCAATAACTGCAAATTGGCTCGGAAAATGTAAAAACACACAAAATAAGTTAAACTTCGCGTATTACACATAATATATTGAACACAGGTACCAGTAGTTCTGACAGAGAAAAAAAATCGAAACAATTCGAAGAAAGGCAATCATCATAAACTTACCGTGCGAGCACCCGTCATTTTATGCAAAATTGCTTGCAGCTCAGATCCTTCGGGATGCTCATCTAATTCAACTAGGTGATATTCGACTTTAATTTCTTTAAAAACCTGTAATAACGATACACGTATAACAGTGGAACAGCAAAGCAGTATCTTGCACAAGTAATAAACAAAATTTAAGGCCTATACATACACAAATAATGCCGTAATTGAAGATAGTATGTTAAACGAAGGTAACTTAACAAAGGCTCAGTTTAATGTTTTCGAAAAGATTTAAAGCGTTAGACAGTTTCTGTGGAAGCTGCGATACATATGCACGAGCTATCAAAGCTTGACTCTTCAGCTCTATAACATCGATGCCAGCCTTATCAAAAGTATTTCGCGATCTCGAGAAGTAAATCTGTGTTCATGAAATCTTCGGATTTGGGGTTAAAGCATCGCGTGGCTTCTAGTACTGGCAAATGGACAGAAAAAAGCTCTTCAAACTCATTTACTACTCTGTCCAAAACATCGTAGAACTCTCTTCGCATTTTCTCTTCTGTTCTTGTGCCCTCATATTCAGTGCTGTGCTTTCCAAGTGTTGATGTCATCAAATAGTCCCTGAGTCTTCCAGTTATCTTCTGAACTGGTTTTGATTTTGCTGGTATGGTTGAAGCAAGAGCTCTTGTTTCCGACAGATCAGCTCTGACATTAATAGTCATCTCCTTAGACTTGCAGTATAGGACTCGAAAATACTATACATCACGCATTGTCTTCAGTTGGTTTTTTGTTGTGGTGATTAAAGTGTAGGCGTCTCAAATTATCAGATCTGGGGCCTACACTTGTTCAGAAAGAGGGTTGATCACTGCTAGAACTTCGTTAATTACATGCAAGTTGAATATGAAGGGAAACGATTTTAGTTGATTCTTAAGACCTGTAGCTTCTGCTACATCCTCCCTGTCAGAAGATTCTTGAACAACTGACAGAACTGCGAGCATAAAATCATAACTTACCAGAATTTTAGCCACTGATCTATACCAGCGAGACCAACGTGTCACAACTGTCCTTTCAAGCGTTAGCATGGACACGTTGACAGTTTTTTGGGCCTCGACAAACAACTGGTATCGAGTGTTGCTGTTAGACACAAAACCATAACTATTTGCAAAACTGAAAATACTGACGAAATTCTTCATTTTTTCCTGCATGCAATCGCCAATAACAAGTATAAGTCTATGGGAATGACAGTGAGTGTACATCACTTGCGCTGCTTTTTCCAGGAGACGGGCCTGTACTCCTGAAAAACGTCCGCTCATTACACTCGTCCCGTCATGGCACTGCCCAACACATTTTGACCAGTCAAGGCCGATACCCTTTATTTCGTTGTAAATCAAGTCGGTCAAACTCTCAGCGTTAACTTTGCGCATGTGGTAGCAACCTATGGCTCTTTCTTTGATTTTAATATCATGATCATAGCACACTAAGATCGCAAGTTGTTCCTTTTTTAAGAGGTATTTTGTTTCGTCAGCAAGAACGGCAAAATATTTTGCTTCTCTGACTTCTTTTGCGATAGAACTTTAAATTTTATTTCCTATGACCCAAATGTGTTCGTTTTGGTACTTGTGTGACAAGTAATGGCCATAGGCCTTGTGAGACTTGTCCATCAGATCCGGGTTGATTTCCGTTAAAAGACCTACCGTCTCAACGAAATTCCCTCGACTGGCACTGGACTCTCCTTCATCATGGCCACGAAACGCAAGACCTTGCCGTCCAAGTAAGGCTGTAGTTTTTTGCAGAGCCTTTACATACCTTTTGTTCTCTAATATTTCCTTTCCCCGTTCTTTGGAGAGGCATGAGGCATCTGATTCGGCCGTCTCCGTCTGAATAGTTTTAAATTGGGTCCAGGAAATGGAACATACTTTGTGAGCCGGTCACTGCTTTCGTGCTGCCTTACCAGCTCTGAAATGTCTTCTCACTTTCTTAATCCTACGTCGATGAATTCTCTTGCGCCATATCTTATCATAATATCATATGATATTATGTTTTTAGCACGCCATATCATAAATTACGGGAAACAGTATAATGTGATAGGCCGAATCCGACGAAACCATGCCAAAAGAGATATTCTTCAAATGGGTGACTTCGCTGCAAATCTTTAGGTGTCTTCAATTTGCTGTTTTTGAATGACCTGGTTATTGGTTTTTCAGGAATAAATCGAAAGCAACAAAAAAGTTTGGAAAAGGAAGAATAAACTAAGAGCTTCAGAGTTGAAAACTGGGCCCTTCAAAAAATAAGGGGGGGGGGGCAGGGCTCCCCCGGCCCCCCCCCCCCCCTAAAATGGCTCCACTGTTGTAATGTCTCGGGAACAGCTAGGGGGATTAATTTGAAACATTGCAGGGAGTATTGGGCGGGATAAAAGAACTTGAAATTTGATGCTTGGGGAGGGGATGACAAGGCCGAAATATTTTTTTTCTCGGAAATATTGCTTTGTCCTAAAATACGTTCCAAAAAGGGCCAACAATTTCTTCTGATAACAGGGTTCGGACAGGTCGGTTCGTTTCAAATTATAGGCTCTATCCTATTTTTATAGGATTTCCTGGCCCCAAATATAGGTCAAATATAGGATTCGGAAGTGCTCGGGATCAGATATGTGGTAGATGGCGTGGGATGCCTGGTCAAACAAATTCGCCATGTCCCGAGTTTTTGCATTTATTTTTTTTTTTTTTATTTCAAATACAAACGGTGAAAATAGTAAAAAACAGTAAAAAATCTGATAAACATAGTTTGCTAATGATTGAATGATACAAGTCAAACATTTGGAATCACTTTCGCTGCTTCTTGGGCATCAATTTTGATATGAGGTCAGTTTTTCTCTTTGCAAGAGACTGCTCCATTCTCACAGATCCCACCATCTGCTCTCTTTCACTAGTTCTGGACTTCAAAGCTCCTTCGAGCAAAGAAACAGCTAGGGCAATGTCTATGGAACTCTTGGACTCGGCAGCCTTCTTCATTCTGTCGTCCGCTTCCTGAAGTATAACATCCGCTACTGCTCTCTTTTCTTGCTGTGATGCTCTAAGTTTATTCCTTTTGCTTTCCAGGTCTTCGACTTCTTTATTTTTGTCGAGGACTTCCTGCTACTTCTGCTTGCTTTCCTCTTCGAAAACTGCTTTCTCCTTCTCGGATAGCTTTCTTTTTTCTTTTCATCCAGATATTATTGATACCGAGACCGTGCGGAACGTGCAAGATTCAATAGCTCTTTTGTAACAACAAACCGTTCTGGTTTTTCTCCATAAAGCCTCAACGTGTCATATACCATGAGTCTCGCATCCAAAACGCGTTCAGACATCAAGGCCTGGTCTTCACCGAGAATCCTATCAGAACGCGAGAACCCACACTCAACATCTGCGCTGCCATGCGACAACGTCAGCACCGTTTTGATAAGCTTGGTAAGTTCCGGGTACTTGCTTTCCCGGCGCTTATTCACCAGTCCAAAATAATGGCTCCAAAAATGATCAATCCAAGTAATGTCCTCATGGGATCCAGTTTCCGTTTGCAAAAGCAGCCAATTAGCCTGGGCGACGTCTGAGCTTTCTCCAATCGCAATCTCGCGTGCCACAGCTGCTATGCCTGCAATGCTTCTTGAATCCTTCATGTTGATTGGACTCAAACAGCGTAAGCCTCTAGAAAACCATCCTTTTCCAGAGGACATTTGTTCAAAACATGGCGAATACCCGAAATAAAATGTTTTCGCACATTGACATAGAAAATGGCCTTGTCTTTCAGTGTTGCTTTCTCACCGAAAGCTCGTTCCACATTTTCTGAAACTATGGGCTTTTCTGCAAATTTTTCAGCAAGGTTCAACAATTCTGGTGAGAAATTTTCAGTCTCGGTCACGAAATCTAAAGTAAAGACCCCTCCGCAAAGCGTCAGAACTAGTCTTTTGATCTCTAAGTGCCGAAAATGAATGAGAGGCTCTTCGTTCTGGAATAGTTGGATGAAACTCATGATCAGTTCTGCTGAGGCTAGAACAAACTCGAGTTGGGCCTTCATCGTCACACTTTTGTTATAAGCCACAATCTTCAGAAATTTGGGCAGAAGATTCTTCAGTTTTTTCTCTCTCGGCACGAAGTCCAGGAAGTACTCTAAGATTGCCAGCCACTGCTGCATGATTCTAGCGAGGGCACGCCCGACAGCCAGCGGCTTGGGACATGCTTGATGAAAGCATTTTCTGGAACTCCCATTTCTTTTGGCACCTTCGATAGTCTTCACAACGTGCAGGCCAGTCGTAAAAAAATGAATGCACAAGAATAACAAAGTCGGAACTTTCTTCTCCAAACACCTGAAGACCGTATCAAGAAAGCGTTATAAATCATATGGATGTTCCAAGTACCAATATTCAACATTCCCTTTCTCGTCACTTTCTTTTTTTCGGCATTGAACTTGTTCCAAACGCTTTTTGTTGACGTTTGGTCCGTCACTTCCAAACGTGATCAGTGTTTCAAGTGGCAGCTGATTCTGCTCAATGGCTGACATAATCTTCCTATACAGGTTGTCACTTAACGCGTGACCCATAAAACATGTAAACACATTTCTGCTCTGCGTTTCTTGTTTGCATGAACAACAATAACGAGCACGTGTCAGTAACTCCTATATACCAGTGTCGTTAGTTGCCTTGTCAAATCCGAGTACGAAAAATGAATGATTTTCCTTCATAAGCTTTTCCGTGCAGTAGGGATGCAGCGCATCAGTGATTAGATACGTGTGTTTCTTCGCACATAGGGACATTCCGTCAAGGATCTTACCAGGGAACATCGCATTGAAGGTTGCGACAATATAGTCTAAAGAGTTAACAGATATGGAACTCTGTACCGTCTGAAGTGCCCATATTAAGTCAGCTTTACAAACGGTATCATGCTCACAAAACATGTTTGTACCAACTAATGGTTTATCCTTGGTTGTTTCATCAACTCGAGACTGTCCAGTCAGGTGAAGCTGAAGTGGATGTGGTTGAGCAGTAACTGTGGCTTTGTGTTCTGCAGATCGCACATGTTGGTTTAGCTGAACAACCCCAGCTGTGCGACCAAGATTTTTCAAGCAGAGTTTGCAAAAGAACGAGTACCGGTCATTCCCAGTCTTGCACCATTTTCCAATATTTCTACCGCAGCAATCCATCTTAGCAAGCCATGAACTATTGAACTTGGTAGGCCCCTTACTCAATTCCAAAGCATCACCAGCAAAATAGCATCCCGCAATTAAAAGGCCATAAAAAGAAAAAAAGTGGATATGTCCAAAACTGGGCCGTATTCGTATCAGTCTTTCATAGCGTTCAGCCAGGAAACGCATAAGTCGCATGAACTCACAGTCTCATTAAGCAGAGACTGCTAGCCTATATACTGATCTTCGCTCATTTTAGACAGGCCCAACATGACGAAAACCCAAAACATAGGTTACTAAGTCAACACAACAGCATAGCCCAGGCAGAAGCAGCTTACTAATCCCAACACAAAGCATTAGTTAAGTTCAAACTGCTCAACAGTTGTCATTAATTATTGATCTACACCGAAAGACAGCACAGTCTACAAGCAGAGTCAAAAGCAAAGAAAAGCACATCTTGGCTTACTTAACGAGCAGTGAACATTGAAAATCATGAGCAATGTTCTTGGTGCTCTTCAGCCGAAAATATGGGAATAATAAGATTTTAGCCAAAATATAGGCATTTTATAGGAGTGCATTAATATATAGGAATTTATTGGAATTTATAGGCGAGTCCGAACCATGTGATAAGCATCAGCCAAGTTCTTAAGTCAGGGGACCTTCATGTGCAGAAAGAAAACCTTGAAAAGAATTTTCGGACATGACTGATGATGTTTTTGTTCAGCCCAGACAATAGGAGTTATTGGACTATGTATGTTTTTGACAAAAGATGAAAGACTAAAAGTTTCAGAAGACCCAAAAACGAAGTAAAAAATCTCGCGTCTCCAATTAGCTTGAAAAATACATTCATTAGTTCCAGGGCCAGGTGGACTCCGAGAAGAAACAAATTGAAACCAATTTTGACTTTGATCAATTCGTGATGCTCGCTTATGAGCCCAACTTTTGTTTCGTCTCTGATAGGGAAAAAATTTACAGGCATGTCGACAAGGCTAGATAGACCTCAATGAATACCTGAAGTCATGTTAAAATATAAAAGGTGCAGAAATAAACTCATATAATAAGCAAAACCTAAAACAAACAATAATTACTCAGGGCGAATAAATGAAATCTACACGAACAGAAATTAAAATGAATAATCACATTAAATTTAGAAACAGTAGATACTGCTACGTACGAATATATCAAACCTGAAATAAACTAAAATAACATAAATTACTGTAACTAGTGGTGGGGTTACCATCCCCTTACACCCACTACTGAAACCGAATAAACAGAATGTTCGCGGTTTACTGAAATCAAAATATATTTAAAACATTTGTTCTCTTTTATCATTATAAGATTGAAAAATCGAAATAACTAGAAATTCCAGAATTATAATCATAATATTTTTAACAATCAATCTAGAGTTATTAGTTTGGTATGAAGTAAATCTTAATCCATACTTTCTTCCTTCTAAAAATATCTATTTCAAATGTATAGAACATCAACCAGTCAAACTTTTATTTGATTACTATTAATACTACTAACAACTCACCGCACCACCTAGCCGTCTGAGGCCAACACAGCTACGCAAGTTCCTCCTCAATCCAAATCTATTCAAAGCCGCCCTCTTTACACACTTCCAGGAAGTTCCCATTTCCCTTTTTTTTTCTTTATGACATCTTCACATCACAACCGCAGTCGACTTGCTTTCCGTTTAGCTCTAGACGGTTGGCCGAAAAGGATCATCTTTGGCAATATGTCATCCTTTATCCACAGAACGTGCCCTAGCCATCTCAACCTTTCCCTCATTATAGCCCTAGAAAGCGGGATAGAACCACACTTATCGTACAGCCTACTGTTTGAAATACGGTCATTTATTGAAATACGGTTTTAGTGCCTGAAATATGGTTATTTGATTCGTCGGTACAAAATATATATTAGACATCTATAGAGATTGCTTCAGAAATTACAAATTTTCATTTTAGAAGTTTTATTAGGCATAAATGTTCTAAATGTTTGAATAAAACAAAATTGAAAGGAAGTCTTGACAAAAAAAAAAAAACATAAAGGATTTTCTAGATTTTCTTTTCTTTTCCTGAAAACTTGATTAATATCATGATTTGTTATAATGCTCCGACAAATAAAAACAGCACTTTTCAAGCTACACGTCATTTTCAGTAAAGTTCTAGCGACATTCAGGCCTTATGGTGCCTTTTGGGGGGAAGGGCCACCCTTTTTTGGTTTGCCACTTTTGAAGGGCCACTCTTTTTATGCTTTTATTTGTAAATCTTGATTAGCATTGTGATTTCTTTTTGTCGTTTTGTTACTGTTGATGTTATGACAAATAAACAACACACTATTCAAAATACAAATAACTTTCAGAAAATTGTAAATAACGCTCTTTTAAGGTTTGAGGGTCCAGTAGATCCACTTTTATTTGAGGTAATTTGTTCATTTTCAAGTCTGCCTTTATTATTCATTTTAATTTCTGTTCGTTTTGGGTTTCATCTGTTTATCCATAGCAGCAACTGTTATTCTCAAGTTTTACGAGAATATTCATATTGATTTCTGATCGTTTACATTTAAACTGAGCTCTTTACTTCTATTTAAAAAACTAATCTTGGAAAAAGTTCATTTAGATTAATGGCTACACAGCATACAAATACCCATTTTCTACGCAGCATACAATACCCATAAACACAGGTGCGAGAACAGGGTAATAAGTATCGTTTTTTGAAACGCAAGATTCCAGAGACAACATAAATTAGCCTATATAATATAATTAATTTATTAGCAGCAAATAAATACAGGTCGTACTGTAACATAAATATTACTTAGTCACTCTTTTATATAGCCTAGACTATGCCTAGAAGGGAGATTAAGCAATATCAGATAATTTGTGCAGTCCAATTTTTGGTGCTAAGTTCCATTTCTCTGAAATAAAGTATTTCTATTGCAGCCATATCCTTTAGTAGGCTAAAGAAGCATTTGTCTTTTATTTTTAGTTTTTGATACATATAGCATCTCACTTACATTGCCGAAACGGTGTCCTTTTTATAAACAGGAACAGAAACAAATAAATTATCAAAAGATGAAAGTACTTCTTTGAAGAACAAATTATAAATTATTCAATATACGCAACTTCTTCTTTCTTGAACTGATACGACGGTTTTAGGTGTTTCAATATATATCTTTTGGAATCGAACATTTGGGGTACATTACTGAAGTACGCAAGTTCCATTTTTCTCCCACTCAAATTATCAACGCCCCATGTTAGCTGATAACGATTATTTTTTAGTTTCTTCATGATGCAGGGGCTAAGATATTACAGCACTTACTGAGTATCACATCCACTTGGCTTTGTTTAGATTTATTGTCTTGAGCTCAGTCTATTTACTTTGGAGTTAAAAAGTTGAAGGTTTATTTTCAAGATATTGAATTCAATACTGAATTCTACATGTATCACTCAGTAAATAATTCATTACATTATAGTCATATTATGCAGTAAATCCAGGATTCTGATCACGGAGGAAGGGGTCTATAATAGCAATAAAACTACAGAACTGGTTACTTATGGTTCAAACACACACAAAAAAAGGGTCATATCAATTAATAGACAAATTTATTTTTGCTGACTAAACTTGAACTACATACAAGTTTAAGGAGTTTTATTCCAGTCCATGTGCATAGGACAGGAGATTTTGATTCCCAGGCCTGAGGGGGAGGGGGTATGGCTCCCTTTTGTATCCATTGTTTTATAGTACATACCTGTTAAGCTATTATGCAAGTATGATCCTTTTATACATGAATTTTTGTATATTATTTAGACCTAAACTTTAATAGTAAACCACTTACATCTTTAGCCATAACACAATAAGGGCAGTAGGTCTTGGAGTAGATTACTACTTTGTGCTGAACAATTTCAGCTTCAACCTTTCTTGCAAGTGATTCGTTCATATTTGCTCTAGAACTGATGAAGCTACCCATGCCTAGGGGGAAAAGCACTATAAGTTAATAATACAGTGTTACAGCTGCTCCAGAGAGTAAAAATTTGGTTACCAAAAGGTGGGCTTGGACAAGCTTGAAAAAGAATAAAGACTGGGTTAGATGCTACACTTTTCTTGATCCAGCTTTAAGCAAGTTAGGGATATCAAGATGGTGAACACTGTGGCCACCATCAATGTTATGAAGCTGCAGAAACACCCAAATAGCATCCATTGGATTAATCAATTATAAAGTGAGTTATCCTTTGCTCAGAAATCTAGATAAATATTCCTTCTATCCCTCCACTTTTACCTAATACCATGTACTCGCGTATAAAAGATTAATGAAAAAATCAGGGCTTTGGCTAAGCCCTGGTTTATCAAAGCTCAACGTAAATTCAACTGCACCTTCTCATCCCTATTAAGCACTCCTTATCAAAGGAAGAGGGACTACAGGAACGTATTCCTTCAGCTGTAAGAGTCAAAGATATGACACATGCAGTTGTCAACAAACCAATTTTGACTTTATCACTTTTGTATACTTTATCAAGTGTTTTTACCACCCTTTCCATATGAAAGGGTTGTCAAAACATCTGCCTGCAAGTTATTACAGTCAGCCTCAAGCGTGGATGAAGGAGAAGGGTTTGATGGTGGTCCAGCAATTTACTGCTGGGAAAAAACTATTCTATTGAGGCATTCAAAGAGAGCCAAAGTCTTTGTTTTTGTGATGTTTGCCCAACCATTAGGCCATGCACTTTCTGACTGGTTGGACTCAGCAGGTTCGACTCTTCACAGCTAATGGCGACGAGGTTTTCTCTGATTCATATCATGTTGTAGGTAATGTCCCCCAAGGTACTATGTCGGGCCCTATCCTATTCCTCACGTATACAAACGATATGGTGACCGGAGCAGAAAACAACATATCTCACAATGCCACCAACTCAAAGCTTTTCGGACCTGCAAATAAACAAAGTCTGCACTGTGACCTTCGTAAAATCGAAACATGGGCATAAGATTGGCTACTCGAATTCAACACAACGAAGTGCAGTGTCCTTCACTTTGGAAGCAACAACCCTGCTTCACCAGTACAACATGTCCAATCCCAATTCACTGGCTGACTTAGTTCTAAAGACAAGTCCCAAAGAAAGAGATCTAGGAGTGCTGATAAATGAACAATTGAAGTTCCACGGCCACTGGCAACAAGCAGTTTCAAAAGCAAATTCAAGCCTTGGTCTCCTCAAACACACAATAACCAGCCGTTCCGTACAGTCTTTCTAAGGCTCTACAAGGCTATAGTTAGGCCTGTTTTGGATTTTGGTACATGTCTCACCTCCCCTTCCTATAAGAATGATACCAGTCTAATCAAAGGAGTTAAGAGGCGTGCCAAGAAGTGCATAGCTGGCCTACGAGATCTCCCATACAACAAGAGACTGGAACGCATGCAGCTGCCAACACTTGTCTTCAGACGCCGCCGTTGTGATATGATGCTGACCTACAAGTATAACGCACAACCAAATAACCCCCTTTTTACCAAACATTCAAGTCAACACCATACAAGAAGACAGTCGCAAAAGCTGTCAAAACATTCTGTCAATACACAAACGTGGCAAAACTTCTTCTCTGAGCGTGTTGTCAACGATTGAAATAACCTTCAATCTGAAACGACTACTGCACCCAGGACTGCGTCCTTCAAGTCCAGACTGGACAAGGGCTGGAATGTCAGGCAATGGAAATATGAGTTGGACTGTCTGTCCCACTCAACTACCAACTGATGCCAACTTCATCATAATGAGTGTCTTGCTAGGAGGCTGATGCCGCTTTGGGCTTAAATTGCATCTCTCCTGCAGACCTCTCTTATGGCGTGTCACTGGGCCCTAACACAGAGACGAAATTTTGCCATTATTGACCCGGAGCACAACAGATCCTGTATGGACCTTAATCGCTCCGAAGTGCGAATTAAGGTAATTAAGGTAATCTAATACCAACCATGGACCATCCCTGAATTACCTAACGTTGATGACCTTGGAATAACACCAGGCACGATTTTTGAAAGTAAATTGCCCCATCAAACTTGGCTTCTGGAATATCTGAACCATGGCCCAACTATCAAAAACAGAGCAGGTTATGAAAGACACGCATAATTATGGCTGAGGTCTGTTGCACTGGAGCAAGCAAACCAAACCCGGATAGAGGGTATACTATCCTGCACAGTGGCCTCAAGAAGAAGACAGCAGCAGGTGTAGCCATAATGCTCTCCAAAAAAACCTCAAAAGCTTTGATAAAATCAACTCCCATCAATGAAAGGATAATCAGAGCCCAATTTGTGAGTACCAATGCGAAGCTAACTGCAGTGGCATGCTAAGCACCAACAAACAAAGCGAATGACGCAACACAGGGTAGCTTCTACAAAACCCCTCAAGAGGTGAAAAAAGACATTCCCAGTCATTACTTAATTCGTTTTGCCTGTGACTTCAACGCTAAAGTGGGGAATGATATATCTTACTGCCCCAAGGTCCTTGGAAGCAAAGGACTCAGGGAGATAAATGAAAACAAAATGCTGCTAGTGGACTTTGCATTGACAAATGACCAAATAATTGGGGGCACCATGTTTGCATATACAACAACCCATAAATATTCTTGGAACTCCCCTGATGGGAGAACTTATTACCAAATCAATCACCTTTTGATCAACAGAAAATGGATGTCCAGTCTGCAAGATGTGAGAGCTTTCAGAGGTCCTCACGTTGTGTCTGGTCACACCCTAATGATAGCAGAGAGCAAAGAAGTTACATGCACACAGAAGACAAGGTACAAAGTAAACCCAATCTTCAACTTCTTGAAGCTTTCCAATGCGGCAGTGCTTAATGGGTTTGTTGTTACACTGTCTAACAAATTTGAAGCTGAACACCATCAAAGAGGTATGCAATTAGATGGGTGCTACTATGTTTGGGTAAGCCAAGAGAACCAACAACCAATGGATATCAGAGAAAATCTGGAACCTGATTGGTGAGCATTGTAACTTAAAGCAGGAGCTCCTAAGTGGTGGTGAAAACAGCAACACAGTTCTGAAGAGACAAAGGCCTGGATAAACAAGTCAACAGGAGCGCAAGGGGGGGCGGCTTAACGCTACCTTTTGGATAGAAAAGCTGCCATGGACAAGGAAGTGGCAAAATGTGGTGACTCTAGGGCCATGTACAAGATTACCAACGAAATAGTAGGAAAATGCCAAAATGTAAATGGACCTGTAAAAATGGCAAATGGTAAAATTGTCTCAGACCCATAAGAAATTTGCATTGTACAGTCCTTGCATTTCGAGAAGATTCTGGACAGCCCCCACCCTTTGGATCTGCCAGGTATCCCCGCAATCCCCTTTTTGAACCTCCAAATCAGCACGGCTCTTTGTGGATGCCCTGGGCGCCTTTGGCAGCACTGGAGGATATACAGTCTAGGGTAAAGTTTCCATATGAAGTGGCTCTGGGGAAAAACAGCAAAAGGGATAATCAAAGAAGATTATTACCATAAACTGTAAGTAAGGAACAAATTTGTTAAATAGTAACTTAAACTTTAAAAAAAAACAGAATTTGAATAAAAACGGATACATCAAAACAATTAGCTTTATATGGTGATTATATATGGAATTCATTAAGTTTAATGTTACTCATCCAAAGCTATAACCCTGGAAAAATTTAAGGGGGGAAATAACCACAAGAAATCAAACAATCTTGATGAGAATCCCTGCATCACATTAAGCATATCTGAGAACCCTACTGTAAAGGTCCCAAGCTCCTATCCACAAAAATGTGGAATTTTGCATCTTTTACCAGAAGAAAGGTCACAGAACTGTGTTTATTTTTTTTCCCCAGGGGTGATTGTATCAAACTAATGATCATAGGAGACCGGGAGAGAGCTCATTCAAATGGAAAGCAAGTTCTAGTACCCTTTGTAAGTGACCAAAAAGATTGGAGGGTAACTATCCCCATCACCCCTTTTTCCAAAAAGAAATCCAATCAAAATTTTTAGATAACCATTCCATTCAGCATAGTTGTAATGTCCAATAACTATGCCTTTGGGGACCTCACATAGCCCATGGGGAAAGGGCTGTAAGTTACACAATTTTTCCATTGTTCACATGTTGTAGCTGTTATTGGGAAATGTGTTGAATATTTTTGGGGAAGGGAGAATTTTCTGTGGGGAGTATTTTCCATGGGAAGGAGTTTCTGGATACAATTTTACATGGGGGGCTGCCATGATTTGAAAGACAGTACAAAAATAAATACAAAAAAATTTTCAGCTGAAAGTAAGGAGCAACATTAAAACTTAAAACAAATAGAAATTACTCTGTATTTGAGAGGGGCTACCCCTTCCCAAACCTTTGCTCTTTGCACTAAAGTTTGGCTTTTTTCACAATTCGTTAAAAAAGACAGCTCAAATACAAGAGTTGTTGAATCTGAGAGAAAAGTTTTTGAAGAACTTTAAGACTATAGTGTAAAGAGCAGGGGTTTGGGAAAGGGTAGCTCCCCTCATATATGTAAAAATTTATGTTTGTTTTAAGGTTTAATGTTGCTTCTTACTTTAACTTGAAAAAACTTATTTTTTATTTAATAACTACAATGAAGCCTTAAGGCTCTGTTCTATAGGCAATAATAGCTATACACACATTTTTATTGTTCTCAACCAGGTGAAACTAACATTGATTTGAGAAAATCAACGCCTGTTTTAACAAAGAAGGGTGGCACTATCATTAGATTCAACACAAGAATGAAATATATTATTAGGGTTGTGCCTGAGACCAATATGGTGGCAGTGCATTTTCAGAAGAACATCCATGATACCAAGCTTCTTAAATTGAGTGATTTAGACATTTCAATTGCAATATGATAGTTCCTTTCACAAAATAGTATGCACATTCAATCCACCAGGAATGATAATCATTCTTGAAAGGACAAGCAATTCTATAGCAATTCTATAGCAATTACTAAAAACACTCAAACCAAACATTTCTCACCAACAGTTGCTGCATAATACCAAGCAGCCTAATGCAAATCCAAAAAAAGAAAAAAAAAACAGACAATTTTGGTAGTGGTGTAGGGCTGCTAAACTGAAAGCAACTCTGAGAATCTAATAAATGAAACTTTTATGAATGTAATGAAGTAAGGATTTTAACTTTATAATGTTTAGTTCAGAACAAGACATGAAAACCAAGGTGTGCAAGTAACTGAACCCCTGTGTAACTGAACCCTTGTGTAACTGAACCCCCGTATAACCAAACCACTATGCAACTGAACCCCTGTATAACCAAACCCCCATGCAACTGAACCCTTGTGCTACTGAACCCTCATGCAACTGAACCCTCTTTATCTGAACACTTGTGCAACTCAACCACCATGCAACTCAACCCCCATGCAACTGAACCCTTGTGCTACTGAACCCTTGTGCAACTCAATCACCATATCTACATTGGCTAAAACAGAAAAGGGTTATGAACCATAGTTATTTAACTATGGTATAGTTATTTAACCTTTACACTGTTTTAAAAAAATGGCCATCCCAAAATTTAGATTGGATGTATTTGGGGAAAAATAGGGTGGTGTGGAAGCCCTCCAATGACTTTTAACTCTGAAAAAGTGCACTGGAAATTTTGATTTCCAATCAAATGAGCCCCCTTCCAAATTTCATACAAATTTTTTCTACAAAAACTTTATGTGCAACTGAGCAACTAGCTTAACTTACAGCCCTTGCCCCAGATGCTGCTGGTGGGGTTGTTAACCCCAAAGGCATGGTTATTTGATCTTCAGACTGTTTTGAACGAAATGTTTATTTTTATTTTGATCAGATGTATTTGGGGGGGGGATGTCAGTTAAGAGGGAAAGACTGATTGTCCTGTGATTACCTTTGATTCTTTGAAATTGAACTTTCAATTTCCAATCAAATGAGCCTCCTTCAAAGTTTTTATGATCATCCCTTCTATATAAACCTTAAATTTTAACAATTGGTAACTTGCAATAACATACAATTGCTGATACAGGTGTATCAGCAATTTTTTTTGGAACAGCTTAGCATATCAAGATGAAACTTCTGGGGCATCTACCTGCTACTACTACTACTACTACTAATTCAACACTATTATTACTTCTACTGCTCCTACTACGACCTCTGCTACTATTAAATTAGCACTATTAAGGCTATGCATATCAAGTTGAAAATTTGACAGAATGAGGTAATTGAGGTGGAACTTGAACTAAATCAAAAGACACTATGTGCATGCAGATTTTCAAAATGGCATATCTCAAAAAGGGATTTGTGTATTAAGTTGGAACTTTCAGAGAGTGCTTAAAGGGAAAGTCAATTCGCCAGGTGCACTCTGTTGCCACGCTCCCTATTCACAGAAAAGTGACTTTAAAATAGCACAGGAATTCCATGGTCACTTATAAACTGTCAGATGTCTCCCAAGAATGGTAGCTGAGAGTTCAGTATTACCCCTCTCTTTCATCACTTTTCACTCATCAGTTGTGTTCTGTTAACACACAGTTGCATGGTTACATGATTACACACAGTTACAGTTACATGGGGGTTTAGTTAAATGGGGGTTGAGTTGCACAAGGGTTGAGTTGCATGAAGGTTCAGTAGCACAAGGGTTCAGTTGCATGGGGGGTCAGTTACATGGGGGTTCAGTTACATAGGGGTTCCATTACATGGGGGTTTAGTTAAATGGGTTATACAGGGGTTCAGTTGCATGGGGGTTTGGTTATATCGAGGGTTCAGTTGCTTGGGGTTCAGTTACAATGGAACCAAAAACCAACTATTGCTCAAAATAGGGTAACATTTTGGTATAGGCTTTACATCTAAATTCAATAGCAAGGAAGGAAGTATAACTTACCATTTGAACTTCTATTCAATGGCTGTTGTTTTTTTTATATATAATAAATTGCTACCATCATAATTCTATACCAGCTTTCTCTTGTAATATGTAGGTTATCCCTATGCTATATAGAAAACTTTGCTGATTTTGTTGGTTTGTACTATTTTTTATATTTATTTCTTATCAATAGTTTGATTAATAATGCCAAATAATACCAATTCAAAACACAAGAAAATGAGCAAAACTTTGTTGTAGCCTAGGACTATATCCAGACATTAGAGAAAAGGGGGACTGGGGTTGAACTGTCACAGAATTGCCTATTATATTTAGAAAGAGTGTTGAATATGGAATACAATGAAGTTACTCTTTTTTTTGCCACCTTGTTTCTGTGTTCTACTTAGGCAGTGCCAACTCATGAATATATAAGAAGACAGGCAAGGTAACATTCAAGATGAATTGCTTTTTGTGATCTTAGAACTATATCCTATGTGCTGGGGAGGTCTTTAGAAGCATCTACCTCTATCCTTTCTCCCTCTAAAGGGCACTGACATTTGATGAACTTGCACAGACTTTATGCTATAAAAATGGAACTTTCACAAATAGATCTACAACATATACAAGGCCTAAGAAAAGTATTTTTGAAGCTCATAACTTTGCTCTATCCTTTCTAAGCCTTAGATGTAGGGAAGGGGTCAACATAGGAGTTTGAAAATGCCTTACTTGGGCTTAATTTAAGCTCTGAATTTATTCCTGAAAGTATTATTCTCCTAATGTAAGTATTTTGTAAGATACAATAATAAAACACCCTCCATCTAGAATTTTAACAGGACAAAGATTTTTTTTTTTGAAGATGTTTGTAAAAACACAAAAAATTCAAAATCTGGGATAGGGGCATTTCTTGTTTTTTAATGAAAATTCACAAAAACACTATTTTTCAAAATCTAGAAGGGGAGAGGCAATTGGAACCCTTAATTCTACCCATCTTAGTATTGACATACCTTTTTGAAACTCATTTTGGTAAGATTCTGGATGAGGAGCTTTTGTCTATCTTGGAAAGTATCATGGTTGAGGAAGATGGATGAATGAAACTCTCAGGAATAAATCCAGAGGCTTAATCCCTTTGGAATCTGTTTTGAAGTACTAAGCTCTAATGCTTCCCTCACTAAAGGGCACACACCTTTGATGACTTTATAATCTTTATGTTATAAAATGAAACCAGAAGAAATATATAGACAATAGGCTAATGCTCAAATGAGGCACAACAAAAGTGTTTTAAGCTTCATACCTTTGCTCTAGCCTGAATTATATAGTTTGAAATAGGCTAATTTTTGGTTTCCAGTTTCTTTTTCATGGATTCTAGTTTTTGGTAATGTAATTTATATTACTTCAGAAAGATTTCAAGCTATGTCAATACTTTTTCTCCAAATTGAAGAAATAAACTTTCAGATGGGCCTAAGGTAAAATCTTTTTGGTATTTGCCTAGAGAACTAACTTGAGGGAAGGAAACATGTTCAGAAGAAATTTTTTACTTCATAATATGCAGAGTAATCATAGTTAACACATTTTGCACACATTAGCCTCACTATACTTTACCCCTAAACCCCTAATGTGCACATAAATAGCAGAAGTTTTATAGGGGGGAGGGTAAAGTAAAGCAAGGCTGAATGCAAAATGCATTAAATATGGTATCATAATTCAGTATATTAGGAATAAGAATTGTTTTTAAACATGTTTCCTTCTTTCCAGTTACTTCTGTATTCAAATACTATCTTTTTTGTCAGAATTTAGACAGGTATGGGGCTTTCATCTATGTAATAATCAAAGCCCTGTAAACAAGTAAGGGTAGTGACAGTAGCTTGTAACATCTAAAATGTTTTGCAGTTCATATTATTGAGTTACAAACAAAGTAAACATACCACATGATGCCTTTTTTATGCTCTTTCCAAATATAATAATTATTATTGTTGGAAATGAATTTTACCCCTATAAATACCAATTCAGGGTATATATTTGCACATTGGGGGAGTGGGGGTAAAGTTTAAACTTACCTGTCATTTGCATCAGAAATAAATTTTACCCCTCCTCCCCTAATGTGCAAATATATAGGCTACCCTGAATTGGTATATAGGCTATCGGGGTGGGGTAAAATTCATTTATGACAATAATGATTATCATATTTAGAAAGAGCATAAAAAAGGCATTGAGTGGTATATTTACAGTAAAGTTCTACCAAATCATATTATTGAGTTAGGAATAAAGTGAATACACCATTTGATGCCTTTTTTATGCTGATTACAAATATAATAATCATTTCTATTGGAAATGAATTTCAGCCCCCCCCCCCCCTATATATATATACCTAACCTAACCTAACCATGAAGGTAAAGTTCTACAAAATCATATTATTGAGTTAGGACTAAAGTGAATACACCATTCGATGCCTTTTTTTATGCTGATTACAAATATAATAATCATTTCTGTTATAAATGAGTTCCCGCCCCCCCCCCCCTATAAAGGCCAAGTCCGGGTTAGGTTAGTGATAGGCTATATAGGGGGGGGGGGGCTGAAATTCATTTGCGAGATAAATGGTTATTCTATTCATAAACAGCCTAAAAAAAGCATCAAGTGGTATAAAGCCCTTAATGAGAAATATGCTCCCATTTCTCTGCATTTAAATATTCTGTTTCTCAAGTAGGCTATAGGCCTTAGTCTGGACTACTAATAGCCTAAGCTATGACATTATAATAAAGGTTAAAGACATAATTTTCGGGTCTTGGATTTCCTGTCAAAAGACAGGACTATTGCACAGCTTGATTATTCGACTAGTAAGAGGATATTTAATTTACAAGTTTTGTAATACTTACATAAACTCTAATTTCAATTTTTAAAATTTGGTTGATGACACGGCATCTCGTCCCAAGCATCGCCATCTTCAGATTTTTCTAGTTTAACAAAAACATGATCAATCAGTTCGTAGAAACAAACTGTAACTAAGGAGCGACCCGGCTCAATAGTAACCGAAACTCTAAAAAACGGAATTTTGATACCAATAGATACATCAAAAGAATCAGATTTTAATTCTAATTTCCAATATAAGAGTTTCATCAAGTTTAATCTTACCTATCAAAAGTTACGCACCTGAGAAAATTTGGCTGATTTTCGAAAAAAGGGGAAAGACCCCCTAAAAGTTATAGAACCTTAATGAAAATCACACCATCATATTCAGCGTATCAGAGAACCCTACTGTAGAGGTTTCAAGCTCCTATCTACAAAAATGTGGAATTTTACATTTTTTGCCAGAAGAAATATCAGGGATGCGTGTTTTTTTTTTTTTTTTCCCAGGGGTGATCGTATCAAACCCGTAGCCCTAGAATATCTTGGGAGGACTCATTGGAACGAAAACTAAAACTTTTAGTGTCCTTTTTAAGTGACAAAGATAATGGAGGGCAACTATGCCCCCTCCCACGCTCATTATTTTCCCAAAGTCACCCGATCAAAATTTTGAGATAGCCATTTTGTTCAGAATGGCTGAAAATATTACAACTATGTCTTTTAGGATGACTTAACCCCTCGAAGCCCCCAGGGGGAGGACTAAAAGTTATGACCCGGCTCAATGGTAACCGAAACTCTAGAAAACGGTATTTTGATACAAATAGATACATCATAAGAATCGGATTTTAATGCTGATTTCAAATATATAAGTTTCATCAAGTTTAATCCTACCCATCAAAAGTTACGCTCCTGAGAAAATTTGTCTGTTTTCGAAAAAAGGGGAAAAGACCCCCTAAAAGTTATAGACCCTTAATGAAAATCACACCATGATATTCCGCGTATAAGAAACCCCTACTTTAGAGGTTTCAAGCTCCCATCTATAAAAATTTGGAATTTTGCATTTTTTGCCAGAAGAAAGATCACGGATGCGTGATTATTTGTTTTTTTTTCCACAGAGGCGATCATATTAACCCAGTTGTCCTAAAATATCTTGGGAGGGCTCATTGGAATGGAAATTAAAAGTTCTAGTGCCCTTTTTAAGTGACCAAAAAAATGGAGGGCAAATAGGCCTCCTCCCACGCTCATATTTTCCCAAAGTCACCTGATCAAAATTTTGAGATAGCGATTTTGTTCAGCACGTTCGAAAATATTATAAGTATGTCTTTTAGGATGACTTAATCCCCCGAAGTTCCTGGGTGCAGGGCTGAAATTTATGAACTTTACCCAATTTTAACATATAGTATTGGTTTTTGGGAAGTATACAGTACAGAAGTTTTCAGGGGAGATTTTTCCTGGTAGTAGGGGGGGGGTCCGGGGTTATGTGGTAGGATCTTTCCATGAGGGAAGTTTTCACGGGGGAAGGGAAATTGCTCTTAAGGGGACGCTGGACTTCCCATCATTATTTAAAAAAAGATCAGAAATTAAATATAAAAAAAACAAGTTTTTCAACTACAACAGCAGCAACATCAAAACTTTAAACGAACAGAAATATTACATATATGATTGGGTTCACCCCCTAGTCAATACCTCACTCTTTAAACCAGAGATTTTTTAGTACTTTCATAAGAGCTATTTATTCTAATTAACGGCCTTTGTGATTAAGCGGTCATTTTTAAAGAATTTGAACAAATTTGAACTTTCGCTTAAAGAGCAAGGTATTGACTAGGGGGCGAACCCCCTAATATATGTATTAAAAATATATGAATATAAAAGTTCGTTACGTAAGTTAATTCGTAAGTTACGTATATTTATTACTAATAAAAACGTTCGTAAATAAAATTAAACAAGTTTTGAGAAAACCATTTAAACAAATACAAGTAAATTAATATGAAAATTTTGTTTTAATTATTCATGTGCTCTGAGCCAAGATCAAAACCTGCATTTGTTCAAAAACATTCAAAAATTAAATAAAAAACAAGTTTTTTTAACTAAAAGTAAGGAGGGACGTTTAAACTTAAAAAGAACAGAAATTATTCCGTATATGAAAGGGGCTGTCCCCTCCTCAACGCCTTACTCTTTACGGTAAAGTTCGACTCTCTCACAACTCTATTTTTTTTAACAATAAAAAACTTTAGCGTAAAGAGCGAGGCATTGAGGAGGGGACAGCCCCTTTTATATACGAAATAATTTCTGTTCGTTTTAAGGTTTAATGTTGCTCCTTACTTTCATCTAAAAAAAACTTGTTTTTTTTATTTAATTTTAAGACGCGAGGAATTACAATGGAATTCTTTTAAAGGCAAGATTTGTATAAATCCAATCCAAAAGCTGAAACAATACAAAATGATCTTATTTACTTATTAATTAAAAAAAAAAAATTATCAAATGGAAGTAAAGAGCTAAGTTGAAACTTATAACGAACAAAAACTATTGCTTAGCAGTTAATGAAACATGTATCCTCAAGATTAGTTTAATTGAACTGACGTTTGATATTTTCATATATTTGCAGAATGCTCAAGAACTCCCCCTTTGCTATAACAAAAAAGAAAATAAAGACGTAACAAAGCAGGATTTGGGTCAAAAAGTCCTTAAGCACCCTGCTGTAATAGTTTAATTTACAAGGCTCCTGATAGTTTTTCAGTGGCCATAAAATTAATAAATTTTAGTACATAGGTTTAATTATCCAAAAACCTACACAAGCTCAGTTTTCAGTGAAGCGCTTGTTTTTCAGAATTCTATAAATTTAGGAAAATATTAGGAGCCACTCTATTCAAATCAATTTTTCAGATATATGTTGCATAAACTACGAGGCAATTATTTTGTTTATTTTTAGAGTTTTTTAAGCATGCAAAATTTACCTTTAAAAATATCATTGTCTAAATTAAGGGATAAAATTAAAGAAGTGAAATGAATTTATGTTATAATATAGCATTAAATTCAGAAGATTCAATTACTTATAAGGCATTGACCCATATGAAATGTGCATAGATTTTGAAAACTGAAGGTTATCAAGTAGATTTTATATACTTACATAATTAATATAACTAACGGAATCTCGTGTTATCATTATTGGGAGTTTTCTGTCATAATGCTGCAAAGAATTGTGGGCTTCCCGTAAGAAAGTATACTTCCGTCATTTTTACTTCTTGGACTTAGTCATCTTAGGAGAACTTATCATTAAAATCACAATAATTTAAAAGAATAAAAGGTTAAAGCAAAAGAATCTCCAAGCTCAGGGGAAGTTCAGCCTTTTATTCACCCCTAGTTAATGGTCCTATTTGTGATATCAAAACCTATGACTAATTCAAGCACACCTTGTTGGGGTGGGGAAAGTAAACCTGTAATTGCTGAAACTTCGCTTTGTTACACATATTGATGCTCTTATGATGTCCATCGCTGGGAAGAAAGAATAGACAAAAAATGTTTCAAGCTCTTTCCAAAATTACTAGAAATGTGTTTTCTTAGTTAACTTGTACTGTTATCTTACTTTAGATCCACCTGTGCCTCCCAAGGCACCCAGGGCATCAAAGAGGAGCCGCCAATCTTCCCTCATGTTTGCTGCTGCAGTGATGTCCTCCCATTCTGGTAGAACAGAGGTGTGCAAGTTTCGAAGATCTCTTTGGTAGGTCCGGCTGCTTTGTGTTTCTGGGTCTTCCCCGGCTGCGAGTTCCAGGTGACGTCAGTGTAAACCGGATTTTAAGAGTCTATGGTCATCCATACGTAGGACGTGGCCCAAATATCTTCACCTTCTGACTCTGATGATGTCGGTTAGTAGAGGTTGTTGCGTCATTTCACGGATGGACTGGTTTTTCACCTTCTGTCACCAGTGGATGTTCAATATTCTACGAAGACACGAGTTTTCAATAGCCAGGACTCTTCTCTCTTGTTCTTGATTCAGGTGCCATGTTTCTGCTGCTTGAAGTAGTATTGGGATAACATTGCTGTTGAAAAGGTGTAGCTTCAGGCGCAGAGAAAATCTCTGAGATCTCCATACTTGACGTAGTTTGTTGAAGGCGTCATTTGCCTGTCCTATTCTGGTGAGTATTTCATTCACTATCGAGCCGGTGTCCTCAATGATACTAACCAGATATTTGAACTGGACAACTTGCTCAAAATTTTGGTCGCAACATTTAATAGGCAGAGGATAGTCACTAGTCGCCATACATTTGGTTTTCTCAGTATTCACACGTAGGCCAAGATGGTTTGCCTTTACCTTTACCTTGTCAAGTAATTCTTGAAGCTGTTTATTGCTTGACTCAAGCACTGTTAAGCCGTCTGCGAAGGCAATATCATTGACCTGGACTTCAGGGCTTAATCTGAGGCCTTCTGTCCCTGCGTTCCACAGGATGTAATCAACCATTATTACAAAAAGTAATGGTGATAGAACACACCATTACTTTTAGGCTACTCTTAGGCTAAACATAATATCATTTGATTGTCCCTGAAAATTTTTGAGTTTGCAGGAAAACACTTTTTTACTAGGCATTTTTTCAAAATTCATTTTATAATTTGCACGTTCCAAGTGGACTGGAAGAGAAAATATTCAAAAGGGGTATTTTAAGCATCTGGTAAAAAAAATCTTTGCTGTGGTGGTTTCAGTAGTACATTGCTTGTATTTACAAGCCTATCCACTTTGAAAATAACACAAAGAGTCCCGTCCCCCCTCATTTTTGTTGATTTTCAATATATCCAGCTCAAACCTTCGGTTAGAGGTTTTCAACCTTAAAGATTACAACGGTATAGTTTTATGCTCGAGATTATAATGGTAGACTTTAGATATTGCGAATTGCGTTCAAATTTGCCTTTTTTTAGTATTCCAAGACCACTGGTTTGGTACGATCACCCCTGGAGAAGAAAGGAGACATACCGATACTACCCAGACAAAAAGTGATTTTATTATTGTTAAAGATGAAGGACTACAATTTTCTATGTTGAGGTTTATATAGTGGTTATTTTAATAACACAGTACTCATTTCAATATGCCATATTTTTAGGGGGCGGGTGTTCAAACTCTTTTTCAAAAGCCCTTAAAAATGTTTTGTAATAATCTTTTATTATCAAGATTGGTCAAAACAATAGTTACCATTCCTCAATCAGCCTCAAATGGGCATTTTTATCGTTACAAAGCTTATTCTTTCAAACTACCTTTTTAAACTTTCAGTTACTATGGTCGGGATTTGCTCTTTACTACATTGCAACTTTCACTGCAACCAATAGTCTAGTGAATAATTTAAAGTATAAAATATACAAATTGCTGTAACGTATGAAACAAAGAAAAGAAAGGATATATTAAATGAAAAATAAAATCAAATAGGTGAGAAAAAACGAAGATTTTGTCAGCTAGTAGCGAACTGTGAAAACGAAAACAAGCAAATATTTCGACAAGGATCTCCACCAAGTCGTCCACAGTACTCATAAAAAAAAACACAAAACAAAGACAAATTAAAACCTTTTAAAGTAAACTCTACAAGAAGAGAAAAGACACTGAATCAAAAAACCAGCAAGAATAAATAACAGACAATTCACCAATTGGATTGGATAGATATTCTTTGCTTTGCAATAGATTTTGCCTGCCTACAACCTTGATTTTCATTAGATATGCAGACAAGTTGTCTTAAATTAGACTGGGGGAAAATATTGATTGCATCTTTTAATATTAACTTATTATAAATGGGGCTTAAGGAAATATCTCCTGTATCTCTGTTTTTATAGCAAAATTTCTATTTATACATATTTTTTTTTATCTCAATTGCCTCTCTAAAAGATTTTGATAGGCCATTTACAGTCGATATTAAAGTGGGGCTTTAGGAAATATTTTATCTATCCCTATTTATAGCAAAATTTTTATTTATATATTTTTTTAATCCCAATCGCCTCTCTAAAAGATTGCTGCATGCCATTTACAGTAGATATCAAAGTTGCGTCTTCAACAAGAAATAGATGATCAGGGTTTTCGAAAACACGGAGGGCCATAGCAGAAGCAAAGTTTTCATTTTTATTTTCAAACCTCAGGGGCTTATCTATTGAAGTTTTCTGTCCATGCAATCCTTCCCCCATATATAAATGGGTCCTACCAATGCAAAACTTCCCACATGAACACGGGACTTCGTAGACACCACTATCCAGAATAGGGTCGGTTTTATTTCGTTTTCATATTTTGGTAGCGAGTTGAAGGGAGAGAAAGATCACGGTTGCGTTTTTGGTTGCGTTTCTTACGAAGATTAACACGAATGTGAGCACAGCACCCCCCCCCCATAAAAACGTATGCTTTCAATTCAGTTAACCTTTTGTGTCAAAGCTACTCGCCTGGCATGGGCGTCCATAAGGGGGGCAAGAAGGGGCACCAGCCCCCTCATGGCTGTATGATACTGCCTTTTTTTAAGATAGATATTTTAAAGTAGATTAAAGGTAGAGAAAGATCACGGTTACGTGTTTACGGTTGCGCTTTTTACGAAGATTAACGCGAATGTTAGTACCCCCCCCCCTCCTAAAAATGTATGCTTCCAATTCAGTTAACCTTTTGTGTCAAAGCTAAAAAGCTACTTGGCTGACAAAATCATCGTTTTTTCTCACCTATTTGATTTATTTTTCATTCATTATATTCTTTCATTTCTTTTTTATAATAGGTCATGTATAGCCATTGTGTTCTTAGAATGTATTTACGTCAAGCTTACGGGGAGCGTTTGACCAATATTGTTTTAGACTTTTTAAATTGTGTTAAAAAAACATACGGTACAAATCTTATCTGTCAGTTCAATCTTTTAAAACTTGCAAAAGAAATCGAATTCTTCCTCCTTCTTTACGTTTAAATATACACTTAGACACACAATCTGAAGGCCCGTTTATTCAAAGAATGGGTTTCAGAACTTTAACATATATTTTAAAAGACCATCCGTTCCAGATTTTCCCCAAATCTTACGTATTACAAAATGATCTTTCCGACACGTTTTCCAATTACCGAAAACTCACTTATAGCAAAAATTTTCAAAATTGGAATTTGAACATTTGCAAGATTTTTTCCTGGCCCTCCTTTGAAATCTATCCTCCAAGGTTTTCACATCCAAGGAACTAAGTATTCTGTCAAAGGGACCTAAATTTGCAATGACTCAGACACACGTAAATGTATCAGAAATTATTAATAACGTGGAGTCCGATATTTTTAGCTCTAACGGTAACGTTGAAAATCCAGACCTACTTAGAGGAGAAATCGTAAGGAGAATTCTCAATTATAAGCCGTCTTTGTCACTTTTAACTCAATCATAGGAATAAATTAAAATCCTCCGAAACTTGAAAAAAGACAAAAATACAGTAATTACAAAAACGGACAAAGGGAACACAGTTGTGATTATGGATTCTACAGATTATTATAATAAAGTAAATGACCTTTTAATAGATATGAATTTAAAAAAAAACTTTTTCCACAAAATAAGTTTTTCAAAAAAAAGGTAAAGAACTCCATTACACCAAAAATGAATAATAATAGAATCAGATCATCTACCAAGCATTCAACTACCACAGATCAGTATCAATGAGTAAATGAAACCCAAAACAAGCAGAAATTAAAATAAATAGGAGAGTCAGACTCAAAACGAGCAGAAATGAATATGAGTAGAGCTGTAAAGCCCTGTGCTTTCTGAAAGCCAGAATATAATTTGTACTTTACTGAAAAAAATGTGCACTATCAGTTTAATATATATATTGTGATATTTATTCCTTAAAATCTTAATTAATTTTTGATTTTTTAAAGTTATTAAAATGAAAACATAAAATATAATTTTTTCAGTAAAGTATAAATTACATTCTGGCATATAGGGAGGGGATTGTCATCCTCAAAGACATAATTTCTAGAACTTTAAACTAGGTTGAACAAAATGACTATTTTAAAATTTGGATTGGATGTGTGTTGGGGAAATGATGGGCGTGAGACGGGGGTTAGTTGCCCTCCAGTTATTTTCTACTATTTATAAGGGCAATAGCCCTTTCAATTTCCAATTGAATGAGTTCTTTTGAAGTTTCTACGACAACACTATCTATAAAAACCTTATATGCCCGAAGGGCGTAACTTAAAATCCTTGCCTTGAGGGGTTTGGGAGGTTTGTCATCCTCAAAGACGTAATTTCCATAATTTTCAACTATAATCAAGGAGGCACACTTGTGCCTCTTTAAAGAGGTGACGCACCACAATGTTAAGCGATTTCCGGTCCTAGCGGCCGCAGAGAGACGGCGGTGATCGCGTTTTGTAGCCTAAGCTCAAACTAAGAAACATGAAAAATTTCACCCCCCCTCCTACTTTATCTTCATGGGGGAAAGTGGGCCGGAATTTTCGAACCTCCCACCACAGCCCCCCTTTATCGTTGTCCGATTTAGAAATTTAGAGGATAAGCTTTCCTTGGGCCTGGGAGCTTATCCTCAAAATTTCAGCTCAATCCGATCTCTCCTTCCCTATTTTCCAAAAACCAAATATATCCACTTAATGTTCATCAAGTTATTTTTTTTATCAGCCACGCCTAGAGGCCACAGTTGGCAACGGATCCGGGTGAATGAGAACTCATTCGAAGCGGAATTCGACTTGTTAGGGCTTTTTGATATTTTCAGACCGAAAAAATTATCCCCCTAATTTACATTTACGAAAAACCTCGTTTTCCTATAAGAGCCCATGTTAATGTTTCCCCCATAGCCCCTCTTTAACGTTGTCTGATCGGGCTGAAATTTAGAGGATAAATTTTCCTAGGGCCTGGGAGCTTATCTTCAAAATTTCAGCTCAATCCGATCACTCCTTCCCTGTTTTCCAAAAACCAAATGTCAAGTTATTTTTTTTATCCACGCCTACAGGCCACAGTTGGCAACGGATCCGGGTGAATGAGGACTCATTCGAAGCGGAATTCGACCTTTTAGGGCCTTTTGATATTTTCAGACCGAAAAAATTATCCCCCGAATTTACATTTACGAAAAACCTCGTTTTCCTATAAGAGCCCATGCTAATTTTTGAAATTCCTAAAAGCATAGTATTTCATTATTAAATTAGATCAAAATAGTCCTCTTAACTTGACAAGACCGACTGCAAGGTTTCAAAAATTCCAGCTCTTTCCCAGACGTCTTTTTTTGTCGAAAAAAGAAAATCTTACTTTGTATTAGCTTGCGTCGAAAATAGATTGCAGAGACTAAAAATAATTTAACAAGAGTCTCTGATGGTACAGTGGTCACTATTGCTGTCTGTCATGTGGAAGACCCCGGGTTTGATTCCCCGTCAGAGTAAATTTTTTATATATTGAATTTAAAGTAATATCTCTTAAATTTAATGTTTAAAAAAGAAACTCAATTTCTTTTTTAAATCCAATCTATTAAATCCTTAGGCTCATCAGGCGTCTCCAGAAGAATATCACAGTCGGCCTTCAGCTTACAGGTAAGTCTCCACTGCTTTGACAACATGCCGTATACCCGCATGCTCGAAGAAAAGTTTAAAAAAGAATATATTACTGTGCATTTGATTTGAGTATTCAGGAATTAAAAGCATTAACAAAATAATATTAAAATGGGGGGGGTTTGGGGGGTGGCAGCCCTCCAACTTTAACTCCTGACACGATCAGCTAACAGTTAGTCAAGCAATAATAAGTAATAAACTGTACCAAAACGTGCAGAAATTATTTGAAAAAAACTACGTTTTCTAAAGAGTTAAAGAGGCTGAGTCACAAGTTCGAACCTTAAAACGTACAGGCATTCGTAAGTACAGTTGGGGGCTGTCGCTTCCCCCCCCCCAGACCCCCGCTTTTGCAGCCTCTTTTGTTAAGATTTTTATTTTGCGGTCCGCCCCCTCAACCCCCGCTTTTTCCCTTGCGAAAAAATGCTTTGCAACACGAACGAAGTCTGCTTGAATTTTTTACCGTAAGAACATCCTATTGCATCTCTTTGATTAGAAACAGTACTGAGCCTGTTTGCTGGATTTTTTACAGGGGATTTTTCCCTAACCGATAACAAGCTATAATGTGATGAACTTAACGATTTTGGACAGGAAAAACAGGGAACAGAAGAATGGCTCAGCATAAACAAGCAGTTTAGGTTCAGGTAGGTTCAGGTTCATCTATTTTCCATCATACATAATCACACTGAATACATAACTATACCTGGCACAGAGACAAGTTTGTAGTTATAATTGTAACAAACTGAGTTGTCATTGCCAAATTCTCTGAAGATTTAAAAAAATGCCATTGAAACAGTTTCATTCGTGTTCGTGTGACCAACTGATTGCAGGCTACAGGACTTAAAAAATCTTAACAAAAGAGGCTGCAAAAGTGGGGAGTTTGGGGGGCAGCACCCCCCCAACTGTACCTCCTAATCCCTGTACGTTTTAAGGTTCGAACTTGTGACTCAGCCTCTTTAACTCTTTAGAAAACGTAATTTTTTCAAATAATGAACAAAAAGGCCATCTCAAAATTTTGATTATGTGTGTTTGGGGAAATGGTGGGTGTTAGAGGGGGTTAATTGCCCTCCAATCACTTTTGACTTTTAAAACAGGCGCTAGCCCTTACAATTACCCATTGAGTGAGTTCTTTTTGAAGTTTCTACAACAATGCTATCTATAAAAACCTTATATGGCCCCAGCACATAACTTACAACCCTTGCCCTGTGGGTTGTGGGGGGGGGGTGTAATCTTCAAAGACCTAATTTCCAGAACTTTGACCTCCAATGAAAAAATGGCTATCTTAAAATTTTGATTGGATGTGTTTGGGGAAATGGTGGGTGTGAGAGGCTGGTTAGTTGTTCTCCAATCACTTTCTACTATGAAAAAGGGCACGAGCTCTTTCAATTCCAATTCAATTCCAATCAAATGAGCCTCTTTTGAAGTTTTTTTTCAAAGACACTTTCTATAAAAAACCTTATATGCCCCCAGGGCATAACTTGCCCTGAGGGCTGGGGGAGAGGGGGTTTTCATCTTCAAAGACCTAATTTCCAGAACTTTCACCTACGTTAAAAAATGGCTATCTCAAAATTTTGATTGGACGTGTTTGGGGAAATGGTGGGCATGAGAGGGGGGATAGCTGCTCTCCAATCACTTTCGACTATTCAAAAGGGCACTACCCCTTTGATTTTTTAATCGAATGAGCCCTTTCTGAAGTTACCACGACAACCCTTTCTTTAAAAACCTTATATGCCCCCAGGGCATAACTTACAACCCTTACCCTGATTGTTTTGGGGGATTGTCCTCCTCGAAGACATAATTTTCAGACCTTTAAGCTACATTGAACAAAATGGCTTTCTCACTATTTTTATTGGATGTGTTTGGAGAAAAGGTGGGCCTGAGAGGGGGGTTAGTTGCCTTACAATCACTTTCTACTATTAAAAAGGGCACTCCAATTTCCAATCAAATGAGCCCATTTCGAAGTTTCTATGACAGCTCCTTCGATACGAAGTGCCCTGGTCTAAACCAAAAATAAAAAATAAATAAATAAATAATACATTGTACCAACATCGTTATATACTTAGGCAGCGCTATTGCGCTGCCAATAAAAATAATTACAAAGAAATCAAAACGATCCCACAGATAAATACACACAGCAATTGAGAAAAGAATTAGGAATTTTAAAAGACAATAGACTAATTACCCATTAACTGTACAGTAAATTCTACCCCAAAGGTTGTTCAGCCCCTAAACTTTATGGTCTACCTAAAATCCATAAGACCTAAAATCTGTTACATCCTATCGTAGCATGGTATGGTTCCCTAAAGTTCTTAGCCACTATTTTCAAGCCTCTTTAGAGCACACAGAAATACAAAAAGTTCCGTATATTTTTTGGACAAGATAAAAAAGTCAAAGTGTAGCAGAAAAACTATCTTATCTAGTTTTGATGCAGTTTCCATGTACACTTCACGTGATGTCCAAAAATGCGGACAAGCCTTACAAAGAAAATTCTGTTTTGTCAGATTATAGAACCTTGGAAATTGACACATTAATGACGCTTGTTCGTCTTTGCAACAAGTTCTCTTTGTATTTTAAGTTCCGAGAAAAATCTTTTCTTCAGATTATGGGTCAAACGATGGGCACTGTTTTGTATCCCTATTTAGCAAATGATTACACGGGTTTCCTAGAACAATCTGCTTTGAATAGTTTTCGCTTGAAACACTTTTTCTAGTTTCGTTTCGTTCAAGGTATTTTGTCTGTTTGTGAACATGGACAAGACTCTCTAAAAGACTTTTTGGCACATTTGAATACTTTTGATTCTATTGTGAATCTTCAATTCACAATAGAACTGGAAGATTCAGGAAAGCTCCCTTTCTTGGCTGTTTTAATTATAAATACTCCTAGCCTTGAATTTTTTATATATAGAAAGCTGACCCATAATGATCATTATCTGCATTTCTTGTCAAATCATCCTACTTTTGTAAAAAGACAGTAATAATGTTGTTAGTTGACAGAGTTTTACAAACCTGTTCACGTAATAATTTGAATTAAATTATTTCAAAGATATTCTATTTTGCAGTGCCTACCAAATCAACAGTACTGAAATAGACATAGATAGACGATTTAAAAAAAAGTAAAACAAGAAAGAAGGAACCAAATCCCCTTGATTCAGTTACTCCCGCAATTGAAAACAAAACTTTCGCCACAATACCATGCAACTCAAAACTCAGCAACAAGCTTGAAAAAAAAAAACTTAATCTCTCTTTTTCTTTCAAAACTGAACAAAAAGTTAAACAGCTTTTCAATTCGGGAAGGGATAAAACCAACCCTATACTGGGTAGTGATATCTAAAGAGTCCCATCTTCATGTAGGAAATTTAACATTGGTAGGACTCATCAACAACTGGGGGAACGACTGCATGAACACAAAACTTCAATAGATAAGTCCCTGAGGTTTGAAAATAAAAATGACAAATTTGATTCTGCTTTGACCCTCCATATTTTTCAAAACCTTGATCATTTAGTTCTGACTGAAGGGGTAACTTTACTATCCACTGTAAAATGCCTACCGCAATATTTTAGAGAGGAAGTTAAGATAAAAAAAAATATATAAATACAAATTTTGCTATAAATAGAGATACAAGAGATTTTTCCTTAACCCCCATTTATAATAATTTAATATTAAAAGATACATTCAATATTTTACCCCATTCTAATTTAAGACAACTTCTCCGCATATCTAACCAAAATCAAGGTTGCAGGCAGGCAAAATGTATTGCGAGCAAAGAGTATTTGTCCAATCCAATTGATGAATTGTCTTTCATTTATTGTGGCTGTTTTTTTATTCAGTGTCTTTTCTCTTCTTGTAGAGTTCACTTTTAAAGGTTAGATTTTGTCTCTGTTTTTTTCTGAGCACTGAGGACGACTTTGTGGAGGTCCTTGTTGAAATATTTGCTTTTTTTCGTTTTCATAGTTTGCTACTGGCTGACAAAATCCTTGTTTTTTTCTCATGTATTTGATTTTATTTTTCATTTGTTATAGCCTTTCTTTTTTTTTGTTTAATACGTAGTGTAAAGCCAGTGTGGTCTCAGAATGTATTTACTTTTCTGTAAGCAGTAAACATCACCGTTATATCAGTAAAACATTAATGTGGTATTGGGAATTCGTGAACACCCTTATAAGTCATTTTTTACAGTATCTTTTAATTAATATTAGTTACTGTTCTTTGTTTTATTAAACGCTACCCAAAATAAAACTTTTCAAATTAGGCTAAAGAGTAATATAAAATATGGAATACAAATAAATGATACGACACAACAAGTCAAACTTACAAAGAAGAGAAATCAATCTGAAAAATAAGTAAGCAAACTGATAATGAACCGCCCTCCCCACCATAACCTTTCTAGCAATAGCATAGAAATGTTGCAATTTGTTTGATTTGGAATCAAATGCTACGGTTAGAGAAACAAAGTTGGCCTTAAGCCTCACCAGCTTTGTAGCACTAAGTAAGCATAATGAACCCATTCATACAAGGCTCCAACAGTGCATATCCCTCTCAGATCCAAATTTTTTCAGAAAGTTTGCCAAGTTTTACCCTGCTTGAAATGGAATTCCGACCTGTATAATTTGGAGTAAACTGGTTCTTGGCCTCTCCTAGGCCACCTTTTGTTGCGAATCTTGACGGACTAAAATCAATGGGGTGGGTACCCTGGACTAATGTGACACAAAAATGTCAATTTTCAGAGGTGTTTTATCTTTTTTTTACTTCCAATTCGATTGAAACCTAAAGGACAAGTAGTTTCCAACAATGGGAACAGAGCATACGTATTTTCATAGACTTCAACCACTTTTGAGCCCAACATCTTATCCACTTTAAAGTACCTAAATTGACAGAAAATGTGGTTCGATGGTATCTAACAGCAAAGGGGACATTAAAAAGGGAAGTTTACCGTCCAGGTGTGAGTAGCCTTTAAATTTTCCTTGTTGGAAGATTTTTTGTCAATCCCAATGATTGACTTAAGCAAGATCCATAAGAGCTTCTTTGTCTAGAGGGACGAGGGGTCACGTCTTCGAAGGAGTTGGAATACATTTTATCCGTTTTTGATACGTTTTAGGGTGGGTTAATTTTCTTTCCCGCAAGTGACAACCCAACGAATGTAAATGATAATGCAATGTGAGGGCATAATTTTGCAATTCTTTGTAAAGAATTTATGTAGCAGTCACTCGGTGATAGCCATAGAATTTTTTTTTATTTCATCTACAAATTATAATTCAAAGTACCAAGGATACCAAAAATGGAAACTATTTCTTTAAATTGGTCAAGTGGAAACCTAAACAACCATATAGGTCTTAAAAAAGTGTGAAAAACTGGAAACTCAATTTTTAAGAAGAAAGATTTTCATTTTGAAACTGTAGTTTGTGAGTAAATTCGTAGCAAATTTTTTAGATTGAAAACGTGTGTTGATTAACAGCAGAAAATGAGCAAAATAAATAATTCATCCTATAAGCTTAGGAAGTGTTGTTTGCCTGATTGCTGTTGCAAAAGACAAGCAATCACATTAATTTCTATACCCATAAAGGGGTTCTTGCTCCAGGCAAGAACAAATCCCTCTTTTGCCAAGCTTTATGTTGAATTGAAAGGAGAAAGGACTTGTACAAGAATAATCTGAATGATGGATCGTGTGAAAACAAAAGCAATGTAAAGAAAGTGGAGAAGCTTTAAAATATGAACTAAGGAGGTGTGAAGTGGAGGCCAACGATAAAATTGCCGAGGATCTGGAAGATGCAGCTAGACGGCATAATAGTAAAATATTGTACTGGCAGGTTAACAAATTGAGAGGGAGTAGTCTATCTGGACTTGTCCCAGTTAAAGATAGGAATGGGGCCGCAATTAGTGATAAGGAAAAAACTAAAGAGAGATTGGCCGAACATTTTGAGAATCTGCTTAACTGAGATAGAGTTGCAGGAAAAGATATTGAGGAAAATGCAAAAGTTTGTGATATCTTAGATGGGAAGGATGATTTGTTTTGTGAGGAGGCATTACCGTCAGTGCTAAAAGGATTAAAAAATTATAAGGCTCCAGGTGCTGATAGGGTGGTAAATGAGTTTCTTAAATATGGTGGCTCGGAGGTTTGAAATAAGTTACAGAAGATTATGAATATAATTTTTTGAAAAAGGGGAAGTACCTAACGATTTTAGGAAAACCTTAATTAAGCCACTTTGTAAGAAAGGTGATAAAAGTGAGTGTGGTAATTATCGAGGCATTATTCTGGTCTCTGTAGGGGTCAATGGGAGACCACGGGGTCAAATGGGGAGGAAAAAGTCTCCTGGATTTAGATTATGCTAATGATTTAAGCATCCTAGATGAAAGTGATGGCAAAATGAATGAAGTGTCAGAGGTTTTGTGAGTTCAGGGTGCTAGAATAGGTTTGAAAATTAATGTTAAGAAGACTAAGTCACTAAGGTTAGGAATAAGTGAAGATGAAAAGGAACGTTGGGTAATGAAAAGATTGATCAGGTGGGCAGCTTCACTTAACTTGATAGTATTATTAGTAAAGATGGTGGGAGCTGTGAAGGTCTTAAAAGTAGAATAGCCATGGCTCAGGATGTTTTTTCACAGTTAAAAAAGGTTTGGAGGGATAGGAAGATAAGTCTGCAAACCAAGATTAGAATATTAGAAGCTAGAGTGATGACAGTGGGCAAATATGGCTCTGAAGCATGGACGCTCAGAAAAGCGGATGAAGATTTGCTAGATGTTTTCAAGAGAAATTGCTGAAGGATCGTTCTGGATACCCGGCTGACTGACCGTATTTGAAACAATAGGCTATACGAAAATTGTGGTTCAATATCGCTCTCTAGGGCTATAATGAAAAAAAAGGTTGAGGTCACTAGGGCATATTGTGCGGATGAAGGATGACAGATTGCCGAAGATTTTTCTTTTCGGCCAACCGTCTAGGGCTAAACGGAAAGCAGGTCGTCTTCTTTTGAGGTGGGAGGACGTCATGAAGAAATATTTAAAGGAAATGGAAACTTCGTGGAAGGGTGTAAAAATGGAGGCTTTGAATAGATTGGGATGGAGGAGGAGCCTGCGTAGCTGTGTTGGCCTCAGGCAGCTTGGTGCTGCGGTGAGTTGTTAGTAGTAGTAGTAGTAATAGTTTATTAAATCCGGGCGACAAAATCATATTAACAATACATTATTTGTTTATAAAATAATTACTCTTTAGTAAAAGTTATGAATATATTTACATTAAAAAAAAATTGATTTTGTCCACCTAGGATGAGAGGATTTGACACTCTTTGGTGGCTACATGGGGTTTTGCACGCACACAGAAGTTAGTTTGTTTATTTCCTTGATTTATATTGGCAGTTTTCAGTCATAGAGCTGCACGAAAGATGAAGAGGCCAAAGACTTGCTAGTTTTCAGTATGGATTCAATTGCTCGCTTCTAAAATTGTCATGACTCCAGGAAGTGTTGGGTCAAGCGCCTCAACTTATTTAAATATAAATATTTCAATATCTTTCCGCAACACATGTAATTCTATCTCCAGCGTCAAGGGAACACCCGGAGGGATCAGGCACCTGGACCTCGTATATAACTTTGGGAAGGGGTGGATAAAGGCTAACCATATTTGGTCTCATATCTGCCTAAAATTTTTTAGCACTTTCGGCTCATGTGGGACAAGAACCTATTAACGGTGAAGCTGCGATGTAATTGAAAGACTGTAAATACCCAGGTTAACAAAAAAGGCTGTTCACAATATCTTATACATGATTAGGGATAGTAATAAAAAGCTGTTGCCTCTTTGATTACCACATTCACTCTTATCACCTGTCTTTTAGAGTGGTTTCATTAAAGCTCCTCTAAAATCACGAGGGACTTTCCTTTTTCAAAAATAAAATTGATAATTTTCATTAATATATTTGATAGTGTGCAACCACCACAATTTCAAACCGCATTTACCACACAGTCTGCATCTGATGAATCATTATTATTTGAATCCCTATACGAGGAGTAACCGTTTATTCATTAATATTAAAAAAAAAACAAATGACATGATTTTCTCTACTTTTAAAAAGGTGAACTCAAAACTAATTTTAACAGTTGATAGACTTTTTAATAAATGGGTTTCAAAATTTAGATACAAAATTAAAATTTAAATACTTAAGAACTTTCAAAATTTATTTTTGTTTCGTTTACTCTTATTATCTGTATAGTTGTTACGCATGGGTGCATTCTTTCAGCTGAAGAAAATTCATTTCAGGATTTGGAAAATTTCATTTGAAGAAGATTCAAGCCATACAAAACAGAGCACTCTCAGGACTAGCACAATTTCTCCCATTTCATTTGTCGATTTCAATTTCTCCCATTTTTCATTATCATGCTTAAATAACGTCGTCATCTGGTTATTTTTTCTTATTTAGGATATTTTTCACATGTAAAGAGCAGCTTCCGCCATAAGATATGTTGGAATGAAATTGTAGAACAGTATTCGGCTCGAGATAAGAGATTCCAGTTCCATCATTTCGGTACAATTACGAAAGAAAAACATTTTTTTCTGCTAATACACATGACACAGTGCCTTTGGTTTAATACTTTGTAGCTCTTTTAATCATCGATGATTTCTTAATTTGAATAATCGACGTTCCCCAGAGGCTAACACTTAGACCCTAGGAATCAGTTTATCAGTCCCTGGATTTGTGTTCATATATGTTTGTTTTTATTCAATAAAGTCAAGTCAGCTAAACTCTGTCTCAAACTTCTCCTCACAATTCTATTGCATGGCAACACAAAATCTTGGTGTTTTACCATCTGGCTGCCAATTCTAGATCCTCGCAATTTTGTCCATAGCCTTCATTTTGCATTTTCTTAATTCATATTATAATATCTTTTCCTCTTCCCTTACTTTACTCTTATTTTCGTGTAATTTATCACTCAGAAACTTCTTTTACAAAGCCTTTCCCGCTCCTACAACGCTTAAAGCGTTTCTCTTAATATTCCTAGCCACGTTTTTAATTTTGTCTCCCTGAATCGTTTTCTGCTATTTCACACACTAATGTCTAAAACTATTTTATTCGTCCTTTACATTGGTAAACTGTAAACTCCCCAGTTTTACACCTGCCGGTTCTTGAGAAGTTCCTCTCAAATTCTCATCCTGGAGTCTATTTAGAAAATTGAAATTGTAATAGCCTCAAGCATCACAATAATCTAGCCAGCGAAGGTTAGGGACTAATAACATCTTTTTAAGTCTACAAAAAAACACTTAAAGTGGCAGAGAACGAGACAAAAAGTAGCCCTTAAGACCTACAACTAAATGGAAGATTTTGTGCAATCCTAGGTCCATCTTGAACACTACATTGTTTCCTACATTAGGCAATCCTCAAGAGTCGACCTCCTGCACAAGCAATGTCGGTTCGGAGGTAGCCCATTATAAAAACACGGCCAGGATGAGGTTATTCAGCCCAGAAAACCCCACAAAAAAACAACACAAGAGTTATCCAGCAAGCAGGATCCGGTACAATAATGTGGCAACTATCAGGCTAGCATTTCCTCGATGGATGCTACTCCTCAAGGTCACCCCGTAGCACCATTTGCAGTCACGGTTATGGTTAGGCAGATCGTGAAAGGGCCGTCCAGATACCACACGGTAGGGTTTTCTTCTAGGAATAGGGACGAATATAGGAGATTGCGACATAGTTGAGTCTCCGAACCATCCAACAATATTGTAACAGTTCCAAGCTTTTTTAAACATTTTTCATTTATCATAGTTCTGTCTTTATTAAATTTTAATTATTAAATGTCTATTTATGCTCATATTAGGTTTTAATATGACTCTTAGATTTTATTAAAAACATTTCTTTTTTGCAAAAAGCTTTTAAAGAACTGATTCTTCACAAAAAGTCAAACTCTGCTATGACGCAGCACATAAATACCGTTAGAAGGGAAGTAAGAAATGTTGAAAATTCTTCATAAATTGACTGACGGTTCCTCCTCGTTTTTCCAACCAAACCAAGCAAGATCAATTTCAGTGTCTTGTTCTCTCCCAATTTGAACTAGGAAGAAAACATGCAAGGAATGAGACCTTCGAGATTATTCTTTTGGCAGTAATAGCATTGATTTATAATGTAGGCTACTGATGGCATGGCTACCTTTTCGACGGATTTATTATATACGAGTTCGTTTATTATTGATTCAAAGTCAAGCAGCTTATAAAAACTTATTTTGTTATAAGTATACAAGGTTACAAACAATTTATTAAACTAAGACAGAATCATCCGTTAGGTAAGAAAGGTGGCGGCGTAGCGTGTCTTGTACGTGAGCAGTTGGCACCGTGACTTCTGCAGATTCCCCATATTGATGACGATGATTAAATGATTTGGATTATGATTCGACCAAAAAAGCTTCCTTGCTAACCTAGTATGGCATCTTTCCAAAAAAAGTCTTGGCTGAAAAGTTAGATTTGTTCATTGATTCTATAGCTTCTAATAACCCAAATGTTGGAGTTTGCGTTACTGATGATAAGAATAATCTAAGAATTGAAAGTTTCCTCTGATTTCATGGACACAAGCAAATAGTAAAGTTTCGGACTGCTAAAGGTAATACTGAACTCGACATAATTTACACAGATTTGTCAGAATATTATAATGAATCTCAAAACCCACCTCCCCTTGGTGGAAGCTGCCACTACATGATAAAATGGGCTCTGCTGCCTTCGCATAAAGTAAAGTATGTCATTGAGAAAGTTTCCTACTGACCTCTTTCGGACAGGGGCCTCTTAGAATTTGGAAATTGGATTACATCTGAGTCCTGGGATGAGGTAGCAAATTTAGAGTCCTCTGATTTAAAAGCTAATTTTTTTCAAGATAAATTAAGAAATAAATATGAAGAGTGCTTTCCTGAGAAAACTTTCAGGTGGTGCAACATAGATCGTCCATACATAACCCAAGAAATTAAAGATTTGATTCAGTATAAAATTCAACTACGAAAACAAGGAAAAGTAGAAAACGCTAATGAGCTCCACAACCAAGTACATAAGATGACAAGAAAAGCTGCGGCTGAGTATTATCATAACAAAATTGATCACATTTTTTAATCAAAGCCTAGCGCGCGGTATAAGGAAATAAAGCAGGTTTATGAAAAATGCTCTAGTGGTGTTGATTTTTGTTCAGATTCTAATGATGAAACAGGTGCTAACCAGTTAAATGGTCATTTGGCCAGAATAATCCAGTCTTTACCGTGTCTTGATGTAAACGTAACAAATCAAGAGTATCAGAAAATTCCACACGATGGCATACCTTTACCTACTATTTCTGAGGATCAAGTTTTTAGTAAAATAAACAAACTTAAACGAATTAGTATAACTCCCATAGATATTCCGACTGAACCTCTAAAAGCATTTCCTGACAAATTGACTAAGCCACTAACACAAATTTTCAATTACATTTCAACTTCTTCCGTTTACCCATAAACATGGAAAACGGGGTATGTTACTCCAATCACTAAAAAAGATACTGAACTTAATTTCGATGGTGTGAGGCAAATTACTTTGACCGCCTTATTCAGCAAAATATATAAAAGTTTTGTAGCAAATTGGCTAAAAGCTGAAGTTGAACCCCCCCCCCCTTGATCCTAATCAGTACGGTAACAGAAAGAATACATCAACATCCCATTATCTAGTCAGTCTTTTACATTTTATTTTTAAGCATGTTGATGAGCCTGGTAAATAGCTAAACTTAATAACCATTGATTTTAAAAAGGGTTGCATTTGACTGATCATAACATTTTAATTTTCAAGATATTAATTGATTTTAGAGCGAATGTTGCTGTCGTGAAAGTGATTCAGAGTTTTTTAATAAATAGGTTCCAAATTTTAAAATATAAGAAGTCTTTCTCTGAACCCGAGCCAGTTTTTTGTGGTGTACCTCAAGGTACCATTCTAAGTCCTATTCTTTTTCTAGTTATGATCAATGATATCGCTAATGATTGTGGAGACCGCTGGAAATATGTTAACGACCTTACCCTTGGAGAAATTTGTGAAGCAAATGAATGTAGCATAGCTCAAATTTTAATTAATAATGTGAAGACTAAAGCTTCCAGTTTAAATATGAAAGTAAATGACAGTAAATCTTCAATTTTATCTACTTCATTTTTAAATTCTTTTGAACCAAATTTTCTACCAACTATCTCTGATTCTCTTACAGTAAGGAAAATTAAACTCTTGGGAGTCATTATTACCAGTGATTTAAAATGGGAAGCACACATCTAGTCTAGTAAAAAAGCGGAATGCTAGGCTGCAGATGCTCAAGCTTATGTCGAAACATGGCGCCCCTCCAGATCACCTCCTCCGAATATTTACATCTTTTATTCACCCAATTCTTGAATATGCAGCTCCTGTATGGCTTTTGGACTGACTACTGAGCAAAGCGCCAGGATCGAAATAGCTCAGAAAAGAGCTCTAATAATAGTTTCAAAGCAGGCAGAAATGTCGTATAAAGAGCTGCTGACAAAGTTTGAAATGCAAACTCTGAAAAAAAGAAGAAGAAAACCCTTCATGGATTTCGGAAGAAAATCTCTGAGCCACCCAATTCACAAAACCCTTTTTCCCCCTTGATCCAAAAGAACACGACTCCCGCGCAGGGTTGCAGTGCCTGTTGAGAAACTTCAGCCGGTACGCTGTGCCCATCAGTGGTTAGCGAAAAGTTTTATACCTAGTTTTGTAAATACGTACAACGAACATCAGTGGGATTGATTAGTTTTTCTTATGTTAAGTATTCAATTTTTAATGTGACTATGTTTGTATAATATAACTGATGCTTTTTAATATGACTATACCAAAGAAATTTGGCAGTGCCATAAAGATTTTGGTGAAAATAAAAGTTTATCTATCTATGTATCTATCTAAGTATTCCTCCCATCTTCAGATGGGCGGAATCATAAATGAAACTCTTATCTTATATGCCATCTAGAGAAGAAATACTTAAGTTGTTTCGCTATTTCAGTGGAGATTTAAATTGAAGTTCTTTTTTCTCAGCACATACTACACGTCAGTTTCAGCTATGCAAGTGCTTTTGCAATAAATTAAAACACTTTACAAAGTTTTATTCTTAGACTATCATTTACAAATTTTATCTAAATTCAATGCAAACTTTCAGTAATAATATTTAAATATTAAATAATTAATTTTAAGAGGAATCACGACACCTTTGCTCTTTTTTAATAGCAAAAGCTCCTCAGACTTCTCATCTTCTTTCAGATCAATAGGTTACAGACCTTCCATGGGCGCAGTTGATAGCAGAGATGCACTATACATCCTAATTCCTATAGCCATACTCAGTGTTGGAGCCTTTTTCTTTCTCTATGGTCTCGTCAATTACCAAATTAGGTAGCAATCCGGCGTGGCGGCAATGCTGTAGTGACGAAATACTTTTTTTGAAAATCCAGAACACGCTCTAAAATGAGTCGAGGACCAGGATTTGTTGGAATTCGCTTTTGCCAGGAATGGTAAAAAAAAAATGGATAAAAATAGCAGCATTGGAATGGGTAAAATTCTACTTTAGCTACTTTTGACTATCTTGGAAAGGGGTTAGGTTAAGAAAATGAAACTTTCAGCAATGGGTCTACAGGCTAAAGTATGTCCTGGGAAAATATTTTGAAGTATCCACCTCCACTCCTTCTCCCTCTAGAGGGCCCTGACCTTTGATGACCTTTAAAAGTATGTGAGTTATAGAAGTGAAACCTTATAAATCTAGATCTTCTGCTTAAATGAAGTACAACAAAATTGTTTTCAGCTTCAGACCTTTGCTCAATCCCAATTTATAAGGTTTTAAAGATATGCAAATACATTTCCTAAATTTTGGAAATAAACTATTTATATGTCTTAAAATTCTGCTCAAATAACTGAAATTGCATTTTCAGAGCTACAGCCAGAGAAAAAGAAACTGATAACTGAAAATTAAGGTAAAATGTTCTTTTGTCAAAATTTCAATGGGTATAGACTTGTCATGTAGGCAAATTTCAGGACCCTCCAGAGGGAGAAGGAGCAGAGGTAGGTACTTCAAAATACCTTCCCAGGACATACTTTAGCCTGTAGACCCATCCCTGAGTTTCATTTTCCTAACCTAACCCCTTCCCAAGATAGCCAACCGCCAAAAGTAGCTAAAGTAGAATTTTACCTTGGAATGTTTTGTAAATGTAGAATGCCTTTGAGATATATTCCTAGGTGGATGAATGTTCAGAATCATAGAATGTATTTTGGTTTTAGTATAGAGCATTTCCACTTTCTGTAAGTTAACATTTAAAAACTAAATAAAAAATTATAAAATACTTGCCTACCCTAGGATTTATCAGTCCTTAAGGCACACCAAAACTTTATCCCCCCACCCTGCTCTGCTAATGGACATCTAGGCTAAAGGTAGATAATCTGCTGGGTAAATTTTTGGCAATTCATATTATTGACTTACAAATAATGTAAACATACTACTCAATGCCTTTTTTTATGATCTTTCCCAATATAACATCCATTTTTGTCAGAAATTAATTTTCCCTCCACCCCTATATACACCAATTCAGGGTCTATTTTTGCACATGGGAGAGGAGGAGAAGGGGGGGGGGGGGGGTAAAATTTATTTATTATGCAAATGAGAGGTAAATTTAAGCTTCACCCCCACCCCCCAAATGTGCAAACAGAGGTAAATATTTACCAAATCATATTATTGAGTTACAACTAAAGTGAATAGGCTATACCACTTGATGCCTTTTTTCATGCTCTTTACAAGTATAATAATCATTTTTGTCAGAAATAAATTTTAGCCCCCACTCATATACATACCAATTCAGGGGTATATATTTGCACATTAGGGGGTGGGGGGAAAGTTTAAACATACCTCTCATTTACATCAGAAATAAAATTACTCCCACCACCCGCAGAACAATTTGTATTTGCCCACCTCTCACTATTCAACAGAGACAGAATTTTTTTCATAAAAATTATTTTAAAATATGATTTATTTTGATTAATTTGTTAGAATTTCATTTTTTTTTTTTTTTTGACTGGCTAGGTTTATTAAATAGCCTATGTTCAATACTTGTCCCAACTCGTCTAGGGGCAAGCCAGACTGCACTATTTGTGCTAATCTGGAATGGCTAGTGCCATTTGCACATCACACCTTGTAAACACAGAAAACCCAAATGGAACAAACACCACAAACTGATCTGATAAATGCCAAAGGTGCCAAATCACAAGGCACATTAACTCTGATTGCTTCAGCAATCATCAGCTCACTTTGGGTTTACCACGTGTGCATGGTGTGATGCACAAAAAGCATTCCCTGCCTGGAACTGCATTGTTGTCATTGTGATTGATGCTGCCCTGTTTGGGTTGTGACAGTTACATAAGAGATATGCTTGTCAGATGAAACACAAATTAGGATTTTTCTATAAAAAAAATTAACAGGCTAAAAGTAAGGTGTGTTATTTATTGTATTCATAAGCAATGATCTTGAATAAACTATTTTGTTGAGGAGATAGTTATAGTTCTTGTTATAATATATTTATGCATATAACACAGAACAGACTTGCTCTATAACATTGATATTATATTGTAGTTCAATTATAATTTTTGTTTTATTTATTTTAGCCCAAAAATGAGTGGACCAAGTAAAAGACAGCAAACCTATAATTTTAACACTGACTGTGAGGAATCATATTGTTTGTTAATTTGAAAAATAAATGTGTTTGTTTGTTGTGTGGTAGTAGCATTGCAGTGCCAAAAAACTTAATGTTGAACAACACTTTCAGACAAATCATGGCACTATTAATGTGAATTATCCTCTTAAATCTGAAGTAAAAAAAAAAAATTGTAATCTAAAATTAAGTCTAACAGCACAACAGACTGTTTTCACTAGACATGCGGAAAATTCTAAAAAGTCCACTATTGCTTCTTTCAAAATATCTCACATGCTTGCAAAAAAGAAGAAACCTTTCATTGATGGTGAGTTGTTTAAGGAGCTATTTTTGACTTGTACTGATTGTTTGTTTGATGGATTTTCTAACAAATGTGAGATTGTCTCAACAATATTTGAGACTTATAGTTGTCAAATAACACAGTCACAAGAAGAATACATGGAATTTCAACATACATACAAACTCAGTTAAAAACTGACTTGGAAATATGTAACTGGTTTTTGCTACAATTTGACAAGTCAACAGATATATCAGACACCACCCAGTTAGCAGTTATGGTGAGAATGGTGTTTAGTAACTTCACAGTAAAAGAGGAAATGTTACAAATATTACCTATGAAAGGACAGACAAGGGGTGAGGATATTTATAATACATTCAAAACATGCGCCAAGTCAATAAATATGCCTTTGCACAAGCTGTCTGCAATAATCACTGATGGGTCTCCAGCAATGATGGGTAAACACAAAGGATTTATTGCCCTCTGCATGAAGGATGATTCATTTTCAAACTTCATGTCCTACCATTGTATTATCCACCAGGAAGCTCTGTGTATTAAAATTTTGCCATTTGAACACATCATGAAAATAGTTAGAAGATATCTCAAAGGGCGAATTTTGATGCCAATACATCTCTGCTCTCATTGAGCCTTCAAATAAATACAGAATTAGCTCCAAGAGAGAGACAACAGGAAGAGGGAGGAAGAAATTGTTTGATAATCTAGTCTTTTTTATAAGCCAAAAGTGATTGGAGACTAACCAACTGCAAGAGGTTTTTTTTTGGGGGGGGGGTTTCATAGGTAGGTATTTTCTGGGAGGGGGGCGTTTTCTGTGAGGTGTTATTTTCCGTGGGGTATTTTCCTTAAGGGATGCTTTTTGTGGAGGGGGGGGTAGAAATCCCAAATCAGTCAGCCAGATTCAGCTAGTTCATCATAATTTTCCTTTCTATTGTTTATAAATGTTTTTATTTCTTCAATTAAACTCAAATCTTGTAAGCACCTTTCCTTTACTGAGCCAACGTACTTCAGTATGCAGAGTAAGATCATGTTCTTTATCTTCAGTGTCTTCTAACAGGCCCTTGAAAAGTTGGTGTTGCTAAGGAGCTGCTTGAATAGAATTGGCTTGTGGAACTAACTGTATAGTTAATTCAGTTACAGGGGTTCAGTTACACCGTGGTTCAGTTACAGTGGAACCTAAACCAATATCAACAAATCCAATTTAGCTTTAAATGACTTTACAGAGCTTATCATCTCCAATATGCTTTAGTCTTTACCCTGTAACTCCAATTTTAAAGAATTCAAATTTTCCATGATGTCTGTGAGAAATCCCAAATCAGTCAGTCATTAATGTAGAATTAACTGTGGCTCAAATGAACCACAGTTACACAGTGGTTCAGTTGCACAGTTGTACAGGGGTTCAGTTGTACAGGGGTTCAGTTACACAGGGGTTTAGTTACATGGGGGTTCAGTTAAATGGGTTTGAGTTGCATGGGGTTTAGTTACATGAGGGTCTAGTTAAATGGGTTTCAGTTGCCCTGTGGTTCAGTTATACAAGGTTTCAGTTGCATGGGGGTTTGGTTATACAGGGGTTCAGTTGCACAGTGGTTCAGTTACATGGTGGTCCAGTTACATGCACACCATTTATATCACATCTACATATTAATTCTCTTTTGCATTCCTTACATATGAAGAAAATGCTAAGTGACAGTGAATTAAATGGGACATTATTCATGAAGCATCTTCAAGAGTTAAAAAAACAGTTTGAAGAGAGATTTTTGCAGTTTAAACATATTGAGCCAATATTTTCCTTCTGTATCAATCCTTTTACTTGCCAAATAAATATTACGGAAATAGCCGCATGTATTGCAGATTTTGTTCAAGGAAAGACAAAAGAACTAGAGTTAGGAATTTTGGACTTTACGAATGATATTTTGCTAAAATCCTTAATGTCAGAGAACTTTTGGAATGCAGTGGATAGAGAAAAGTTCCCGTTGTTGAAAAAATTGGCATATAAAATTGAATAATTTTTTGGTTCAACATATTTATGCAAATCATTGTTTTCAAACATGAACTTAATAAAATCAAGATATAGATCTTGACTCACAGATAAGCATCTTTATGATTGTCTGCTAACAGGATTATTGTCATATGCTCCTAATTATGAAGCTCTGGCCAATGAAATGCAATGCCAAAGATCACATTGACTTTATTATATTTTTTAATTAAATATTTTCTTTTCATTTGTGTGTTTTGTTTACTTTCTTTACGTTTTGTAAATACATTTCTCTATATATATGCAATTTGAAAAAATGCCAAATAATTTCATTATTTTGAAACAATTTTGTTTATTATTTATTAATACATTATGACTATAAGAAAATAAAAAAATAAATTATGGGAAAACAACAAGTTATGGAAGGAGTTTGTTGATTTAAAATAGGTGGTGCCCGCCACCCTACCAATATATTAGAATGTGCTCTAGAGTAAAAAAAAGTTTGGGAACCCCTGCTCTAGAGGGTCCTGAAATTTGCCTACATGATAGGTCGCCTATTGAAATTTAAAAAAAAAACATTTTGCCTTAATTTTCAGTTATCAGTTTCTTTTTTTCTGACTTTAGTTCTGAAAATGCAATTCCTGTTATTTGAGTAGAACTCATAGCCAAATCAGTGTTATTTTTTTCTTCAACATTTAGGAAATTTATTTGTATATTTTCAAAACCTTATAGATTGGTGTTGAGCAAAGTTTTAAACCTGAAAATAATTTTGTTGTACTTCATTTAAGCAGAGGATCTATTTTGCAAAGTTTCAATTTTATAACACACAGATTTTTAAAGGTCATCATAGGTCAGGACCCTCTAGAGGGAGAGGGAGTGGAGGTAGGTACTTCAAAATACCTTCCTGTGACATACTTTAGCCTGTAGACCCATCCCTGATAGCTTTGTTTTCCTAACCCAACCCCTTTTGCAAGATAGCCAAAAGTAGCTAAAGTAGAATTTTACCTTTCATTTTTGTAACCACACAAAGAAATTATCAACACTAGTTAAGTAATTGAAAAGTGTTTAAAAACATATTGCTAGTTTATAAATAGGTTGTTCAAGAGTAATGTATTCCAAAAATACTTAGGGTAAATTTCTACTGGGCCACACAATTCAGCTAAAATGGAAGTGAAAATGTCATTTAGTGGTTTTTTTATGCTCTTTCATAATTCAAGAATTGCTTCTGGGGCTAGTTGTATCTTGAGCCCCTAAAGGGGCCCCAAAGGTATTTATATGAATAATGAAAGAGCATAAAAAAGCATCAAATGATGTTTCCTCATTCATCCTAGCTAATTTATATGGCCAACTGCAAATTTACCATGAAATTTACCCAAAGCCATCCCTGTAATGTGCAAATATATATCCTGAATTGGAATATAATATGAATTGTTGATGGCAAAGGGTTGAATTGCAAAATTCAGTGCTATTTTTGGTCATGGCATTTGAAAAACTTGAAACAGTTGGAAAACGGTTTATATTTGAGGTGCCTAATAAATGAGGTTTCTATTGTTATAAATAAATATCTTTGGAATATGTTACTTTTGAACAACTTATTTATAAACTAGTGATATGTTTTCAACCAGTTTTCAATAACTTAACTAGTATTGATAACTTGTTTGTGTGGTTACAAAAATGAAATACCTTTGGGGCCCCTTTAAGGGCTCAAGATGCAACTGGCCACAGAAGCAATTCTTGAATTATAAAAGAGCATGAAAAAGGCATTAAAAAATAATTTCACTTTCATCTTAGGTAAATTATGTGGCCCACTAGAAATTTACCTTTAAATTATAAGAATTTAAACCTCATTTATTAAGGACTTTAAATAGTACTGTCTCAAGTTTTTTGAATGCTGTTGACAAAAATAGTGCTGAATGTTGCATTTTGAAACTTTGCTGTCAACAATTCAGGGTTCATTCCAAATCTAGGTATATATTTGCCCATTAGGGGGGTAGGGGTGGGTAAATTTCATGGTAAATTTGCACTGGGCCATATAATTTAGCTAGGATGAAAGCAAAAACATCATTTGATGCTTTTTTGTTATTCATATAAAATGCCTTTGGGCTCAAATGCTTTAAGGGCTCAAGATGCAAGTAGCCCCAGAAGTAATAATTGAATTGTGAAAGAGCATAAAAAAGGCATGAAATGAGGTTCTTGCTTTCATCTTTGCTAAATTATAAGGCCCACTAAAAATTTACCATGGTAAGTTTAAACTTTACTCTGTCTGCCTTATGTGCAAATATATACCCTGTATAGGGGTGGGGATTAAATTCATTTGTGGCAAAAGTGATTATTATGGTAGGAAAGAGCATAAAAAAAGGCATCAAGTGGTATGTTCACTTTATTTGTAAGTCAATAATATGAACAGCAAAACATTTACCCATATAAATAGCCTAGTGCTGAATTATGTATACTTGATGATATTACACAGTCCAACTTTTTTCTTCATATTAATGTAGGTTAAGAACAAACAAGCAAGAATAGGGTAAAGGCACCAATGATTCAACAGTGCAATTTTGGGCCCACTGTTGAAATTTTCCTTCAAAACAGGATAATTCTGCTTAGTTGTGACTTGAACACTATCTCTTGAAGCCATTGTTATATTTTGACATTGCAAAACGTGGACACTATATCCAATACACCCAGACAAGAAATGAATAGTCAATTCAATCAGTTTCCTGTTTTCAACACAAAATGAGCCACCAACAATGTTTTAGCTATGTAGTGTCCAAACTGTCATTACTTGGTTATTTTTGGCAAACTAGAAGTTGGGATAAGCACCAATGCATCAAGATACATCTGATCTTCTCTAAAATGTAGCCATATTGGTTTTCTTGATAAAATTAAGTTAAAATGGCAGCTAATATTATATTGACAAAACTATGTTCCAGGTATTGAAAATTTTTGTCTAATGTAATGCAATACCAGACTGACTAAAAATGTTCCTTGAGCCAAATTCAAATGTAAATATTGGCTTTCATTATGAGATTCATTTCTTTTGAGAATATCTTGTAGTAACCTAGTTGAAATTTATAGACAGCAACAGGCCCTGTCAAAGTATAGGTGACTCAGTCAAAACTTCACTGAACATATAATTTATATGAGAAACAATTGGTGTCGAAATTCAAGGGTCCTCTGACAAAAACATTGTTATAAAATTAACAGGTACTTTCTTAACAACAAGAGATTTTGATGATTATTATTTATAATAATATTTCTCATTAAAAAAGTTTTTTTTTTCAATTGTAATTTTACTGATTTGATGCTGGATTGTTTTATAATCAGGGTAACTGGCGCTTGGTCGTAAGCTATGTTTATGTTTCAAAGCATTTGCTTTATTTGATCAGAACAGCATAATTCATTTATCATAGAATAAATTTGAAGTACACCCTCTCTTAGTAAATTTTATACATCTTTCAAATAGATCCAAAGCTGTGAAATACAAAATATTCTCTCTGAACCCCCCTAATTAGCATGGAATTTCTATCCCACCCAAAATGCTAATGAAACCTGTTAAATTCCTTGGTGTCACAAACTTCTAATAATCTTAAGTAGAACATGCATATTTCAAGAATTCTGGACTTTTCAGACAAAGGATAGTCAAAGCAAAAATTTCTAAAGTGGATTAAACTGGTAGATTAGTTTTGAAATGTTTTGACAGAACTTTGACTGTGAACAGCAAAGAAATCTTTGCTGGACCATCAAAGCTGAGAGAAAGTGGGCCATTCCAGATAGTTTTTATAAAGAGACCTGTGTCACACTATTATATCACACATTATATTATAGAGACCTAAGTCACACAATTACACTCCATATGATTATCCAATTTTGTCCCTATACTTGAGGCAATTTTTTCAGTTTTTTGCTTCCACTATCTGAATAGTATTTTATACATTTACACATCCAAAAAAAGTTGAAGAGAAACAAAGAAATAAAGTAAAAAATAGGCATGTCGAATCCACCAGTATCCGCCCACAAATGCTCCCCAAGTATTTTGACATATGTTGAATTGGGTTCTGACTTATGTCAAAAACATGTAACTTTTTTGTTCTGTCAAATTTGTAGGTGAAAACGCTCCAATTTAAGAAAATTGGAGTTTTGTACACTATTCTGATAAAACTTCAAACTTCTAATTAAACAGTTAGATTTGTACTGTAGATATTCTTTCTACATACTGAAACCCTTTTCAACCCAAAAGTCTTGAAATTAAGCCTTCTGGAGTAGAAAAAGTGTTTTTTTACAAAACTGTTGGATCATTTGTACTTTTACCCTACATCAGCAGGAAGAAAAGAGCTGACCTAAGGAAATTTCATTGAGTATACACAATCGGGCTATGCATTTGTTAAATAGGAGGGGAAGTTCCAGTGGCAGGCCTTGAAATGGGATGGTGGTGGGGGTGGCAGCTGCCTGCCATATTTTCTGACATGTGTCAGAAATGCTGGGAAATCTGGCGCCCCTTTCATATCAATGTTCCTTCCCCCATGGAAATTGTCTCCTTAGAAAGAACCTCCCACATAACCCCGGCCCCCCCACTACCAGAAAAAATCCCTCCTGAAAACGTCTGTATACCTCCCAATAACCAATACTATATGTAAACATTGGGCAAAAGTTCATAACTTTCAGCCCTCCCCCTTGGGATTTTGGGGGATTAAGTCATCCTAAAAGACATATTTATTATATTTTTGACCATGCTGAACATCTCATGTCAATCATGTCAAAATGGCTATCTAAAAATTTTGATTGGGTGAATTTGGGAAAAAATGAGCATGGGAGGGGGCCTTGTTGTCCTCCATGTTTTTTGGTCACTTAAAAAGGGCACTAGAACTTTTAATTTCCGTTCGAATGAGCCCTTCCACGATATTCTAGGACCACTGGGTTGATACAATCACCCCTGGAAAAAAAAAACAAATCAAATAAACACATATCTGTGATCTTTCTTCTGGCAAAAAATACAAAATTCCACATTTTTGCAGATATGATCTTGAAACCTCTAAAGTAGGGTTCTCTGATATGCTGAATTTGAGGGTGTGGTTTTCATTAGGGTTCTATGACTTTTAGGGGCTGTTCCCCCTTTTTGCGAAAATCAGGCAAATTTTCTCAGGCGCATAGCTTAAAATTAAACTTGATGAAACTTATATATTTGAGATCAGTATTAAAATCTGATTCTTTTGATGTATCTATTGGTATCAAAATTTTCGTTTTTTGAGTTTCAGTTACTATTGAGGGGTTGCTCCTTACTTACAGTTCATTACCACAAACTGTTTGATAAACCAGGAGAGTGGAAATTTACAAAAATAACCTTACTATGCAGCAGGCTAACCAACAAAGAGCAGAGAAAATCCTGATAAAAACAAACAAAAAGAAAATAAAGGATGAGAAAACAGGAAAATGTACTAAAGCACAAACACTGGATGTTCTATCGAAGTGGATATAGAATTAAAAAAAAAATTAATGAATGCTTCATGACAAAAACAAGACCATTCAACAAGACATCAGCCTGCTACCACCCACTCAAAGCATTAGCAAAAATATGAAATTATTTACACACAAATAAAAAGCAGCAATAACCAACACATTTCAAATTCATCTTTATCAACTTCTTGTTATCTATTTGACTAAACCAAGCGAAAAAAAGATTATTAATCAATAAATAAACTAAACACATTCAATAAATCACTCATTTCTTAACATTTCTGGAAGTTCTGGAAGAGGGGGGCTCACTTGCTAGTTCCCCAATCCATTCATCACAAGTAAACTTCTCTTTCCTACCACCCAGATGTTCAAACTGTAGGCATGGTAGAACTGTGACTGGTACCAATGAAATGATGCCCATCAATTTAAGACACAATTTTTTTCATACAATATTTTTCTTGCCTCTCTCACAGAACTCAATCAACTAAACTGGACTGCTCTACAAGTTTTGTGCATGATGTCCATCATGTTTGCAAAGTCTTCTGATAATGTCAGTAATGAAACCTGAGTTATTGCTGGCTTCGAAATATCCAGACTGCCTGACATATTTGTGGTGTTTTTTGCAATGTTTGTGTTAATACAATTTAATGACCCAGGCTACCAACAAAATAAAGCAACACACAGGCAAGGCACAAGCATGGTACAAACGTAAGCACAGAGTATGCACAAGCATTATATAAGCATAAGCATGGTACAGAAGCACAAGCATAGCAGGATGCTGCATTTTCTTTCTTTTATCCTTATAAACGACTGACACTTCTTTGAGGCAAACACTAAGCAGTCACTAGAACTGAGCTCAGCTGGCTTACACAACATTATTGACTACCTTCAAAAAGGTAGATATAAGTAGGCACAAACGTTGCTTCTTTTATGCTCTACTACTTTCTTTATGCACTACTACTTATATAACTACTTCTCTATATATCTTTTAATAACTTAAGTACCCACATAAGGCATGCATACAAAGCGCCTTTACACCAACTCTGCTTATAGGTTGAGCCTTTTAGGTGGGCTGATAGCTCTTTCAATTCATGTTTTGGTTGGTTCAGGAAAACCGCTGTCATAGCACAGGTCCTGACACTAGGTGCTACATTTGTTGCTATTGGTGCTAGTGACGTTTGGGACAAGGGGGAGCTACACCATTCGTGATGTGATTCTGCTGGAGACATGGAATCTGTTCCAGCAAGCTTAGTGGGAGATTTTTTTTGTGGCAAAGCTGACCTGGATGCACATTGGTGATCATCAGGACTATATTGTGAACAACCACAAATGTGTTTTCTGTTCCTTCTAATCACTGACCCCTCTTTTATTTTAACTGTATATGATCTTGGCTGCTCTGAATGAGCAACCACCATTGCTGGATTCCAAACACCTTGTGGGGAAGTTTGAACATAGATACTATCACCTACTTCAAAAGGGGCTAAAGCTTTTGCTTTAGCCCCTAAAAGCTAAAGTTGATTTATCATAATAATGCTTTTGCTGTCATGCATTCTCTCTTGACATTTAAGAAATACTTTGACTGGTACTACTTTCTTTTGTAGATGATTGACCATGCATGGTAGTGTTGATTGCAACTGTTGATTCATAAGGAGTTGTGCTGGAGAAGCAAGGCCATCTAACAGGTGCATTTCTATACTCTAGTAATCCCGGGTAGGGGTCATCACCATTTTCAGATGCCTTTGTTATCAGGTTCTTAACAGTCTGGACTGATTTCTCAATTATGCCATTTGACTGTGGGTAGATTGGGCTGGATTTGATGTGCATGAATTCCCAGGCTTCTGTAAACCTTTGGAGTTCTACTGAGGAGCACTATGGGCCATTATCTGATATGAATGTCAAAGTTCCATATCTAGCAAAATGAGTTTTCAATTTAGTAATTACTGTGTTTGTAGTTAAGCTGCTCAGCTTGTCAACTTAAAAATAATGGCTATGATAATCTGGTCTGGGATGAAATTGCAGGTGGACATCACAAGGCTGAAGCTGCAACATGAGTCTCTGTACTCAAGGGGGGGCCTTGTGGATTGGATTGGCAACAATAGTCTCCAGTGGACAATGATCAGTAATGACACTTCCACGTTTTCCATACTAGTAATGGTGAAAATGCTTGCCCAGCCATAGACAATTGCATAAAGCTCCTTTTCAAGTCATGATTATTTTTATTCAGTCTTGCTCAGTGCCAGAGATACATAGGCCACAACTTTCCCATTACAGCAAAGATGAGCTCCCAAGCCATGGCCTGAGGCATCAACTTTCAATTCTACGTTTTTACTGGTATAGTCAAAGACTGATATGACGGCAATTTTATGTAGAGTCTTGTTTTGAGTGGACAAGTTAGGTATGTACTTTCCCAGATAATTCAGCATCCCTAAGAGGGCGATGAGCTCTTTTTGGGTCTGAGGACTGGGCATTTAATTGATAGCTTTTATTTTCTCTGGATCAAGCTTTGTGCCTTCTGCTCCAATGATATGTCCAAAGTAACAGACATTGGCAACACCAATCTGGCATTTTTCCTTATTAAACCTCACTCTCTTCTTCAGTGCTCAATCTAGGAGGGCTTTCAGTTACTCATCATGCTCCTCTTTGGTTCCCCCAAATACCAGGACGTCATCAATTATAACTGTGAATCCATTTAGCTTTTTAAACGTTTCTTCCATACCCCCCTGAAACTCATCTTGGGTTGAAATTATGACCAATGGCATTCTCAGAAATCGACATCTTCTATATATGGTGCTGAATGTCATCATGTAAGATGCACTTTCAGACAGTGCAAGTGACCAATACCCAGATCGTGCATCCAGTTTGCTAAAGACAGTAGCTCAATGAACTTTTGATGTTACATCTTCTAGTGTTGGTATTGGGTAATAGGCCGCTTTATGCATTTGTTTAAGTCTAATGGATCTATTCATAATCAAACACTGTCATCTTTTTTCTCTACCATGACCATTAAATTGACCCAGTCTGTGGGTTCAGTAACCTTCTTGATTGTACCATCTCTTTCTATGCGTGTCAGCTCCTGCAGCAGTTTACTCTTCAATGCTTCAGGAACTCTTCAAGCAGGACATGCAGTTGGTACAGAACATTCCTTTCTGATGGTGCTGCATTCACCCTACAGAAAACCAATACCATCAAAGACAATTTTGTCCTGATCTTGTATACAGGTATTGGATTTGCTTGAAATAACATTTAGGATCAGTTTAATAAATTCCAGGTTGGTGCTTGACTTGTAGCCAATAATGGGAGTGGATGGTGAGTCAACAATATAGAATTTTTGGGTCACAGCTTTGTTGGACTTATGGCTACACGGTAAATCACAAGCTCCAACAACAGGTATCTTGGAATCACAATAGCTGTTGAATCTTTGACTAGTCGGATGAAGCTTTGGTTTAGGATTTAGCTGATCAAAGATTGATTTAGGAATGATATTAGCTTGGGCACCTGTATCTAGCTTGAAGCAAGCAGGTAGCTGGTCGTTTATTACCAGGGTTACAATTGCTTCTCACTCTTCGGATTAATACCATACAAGAATACTGTATCATCTTCTTCTGGGACTGTGCCTGTTTGCTGGATTCCTTCATCTATTACACTCACAATCTTGCTCCTACAGACTTTTGCAAAATGATTTGACTTTTTGTAGTGGGAGCAAATTTTTCCTTTTGCTGGGCAAACATGTTTAGCTAATATGCTCTACCATAAAAGTAGCATTCTTTACTTTTTGGGGCATTGCTTGTGAATTCTCTCTGACTGCAGAAGTTACTTCAGGGTGAGTTACGAGTAACAGTATCTATTTCTTGTTTGATAGATACAGATTTGTTCCCGCTGAAGGACTTTGAGCCTGGGTCGTTTCGTGGGTTCTGCATCTTGTTTCCGCATTTTCTTAAGTCAATGAATCCCCTTCAGCCAGGAGTCTTTCCCTGACTGCCTGGTTTCTCATTCCACAGACAATTTGATCACGAATCATCTCATCAGGTTTCTTGTAAAGGCAAGGTTTTGCTAATGTCTTTAAGTCAGTAATGTATTTTTCCACACTTTCGCCTTCTAACTGGTCCTGCTTTTGAAAAAGAAACCTAGTAAAGAGAGTATTTTCCTTTGGGCTAGCATATTTCCGAAACTGTGCAAGGAGAGGCTTTATCTTTTGGGCATAACCATTCTCAAATCCAAAAGTATTGGAAATTTATCTGCCCTTTCCGCCTATCCAAATTAGGAGGTAACCGCACAAAGATGTTTTAGTTTTCCCTGACAGAGGTGCAGTAAACATGAGTTGTGCACATTGCTCAAATTGATTCCTCTGCAAGAGAACTAGAGCCCCAATTTATAGGAGGCTGTTGCACATCCATGGTAATTTGGAGAATCTCACTTCTGATACCATGCAATGTTTGTATTAATACAATTTAATGACCTAGGCTACCTACAAAATAAAGCAACACATAGGCAAGGCACAAGCATGGTACAGAAGCTCAAACATAGTAAGATGCTGCACTTGAAGCCATATGCTCGCTAGAATCAATATGTGGATGACTCCTTTTATTTTATTTTTCCTTGCCCATCAAAACTTATTAATAGCTAAAACTGACTTACTGAAAAAAAAAGAAAGCACAAGTCCTCCATCAGTCCTTTTTTCCGCTGTACTATTGCTTTAATCCCATATCATGAAAAGTTTTAGCTTTAAATCACTTTGGAGGAATAATAGCTAATGATCTCCATTCTTGAGTTTTGTTTAGAAAAAGGCTTATATTTTCAGTTGTCTTTTACCAGATTGTATAAAGTTTTCATTGTATAACAGCTTATACAGATAACTTAGCAATAACCAAACTTCATTCATTTCATTAGATCAGTCATAGAGTAGGCATTAGCAAGTTCTATGGTCCTAACTGGTTGAGCAATGAGTCATGACTGAAGTTGGGTTTACACATATGAAGATGAGAAGAATTTCTCCTAAGGTTGACTGTATTTCTAATTAGAGTTAATATTATTACATTATTTTAGGTTATAATGTCTAAGTAGTGGGTAGAAAATAGTTTTTGGAGCACAATAGGCTATCTTAATTAGAATGTCATATTTGAAAGTGCTCTTTTTTCACATGATCTTTTGCTATTCCTGCTAGTTTGCTTTTCAGTTTATGAAATAAAATATTTCGAGAATGGTATTGATCAATACTATTATAATTATTTTTGTTTTTTAGCAATAACATGCTTTATCCAAGAGAAGACCGTGAAAATCGAGTTCTGCTTTATGCTGTAAGTGTTTTATGACTTTTCTATGCAGTGTATCACAAGAATTTTTTTCAGTGTTAAAAAAATGTCTTGAAAGGAAAAAAAAGTGTGTGCTCCCAAGAAAAATGAAATCTGATTAATTTGATTGAGGAAAGGTACATAGAGGACCTCTTTGCTGATTGACTCAGAACAAAAAGCATAAAAATTAAGGCTGTGCAGCACTTAAAACTTATTTTTCAATTCCCATCCTTTCTATCTTGCCAACGACATGGGTTAATGACAAATCGTCAAGTAGCAAACTCTCCAGGGGACTAGATTATCAAGATCAATCAAGAATTTGTGGTTTGACTAGTAATAAAAACTGACATATGCAAATGAATGTGTTAAAGCAGATTCATCTGAACAAATGCATTGCTTAAATTTGAAAGTTCCAGAACTTAAATTAGAAAATTCTGCTCCAATTAATGGAAAAAAACAAAATTCACACTTCCTGGTGATGTAAGTCTCTTTAAGACTGAATATGAGTAGGACACATGGCGGACACATGAGTAGGGATGACAACCCCCATGCCTTCTCAAGACCAGAACATAATTTGCACTTTACTGAAGACAAAATAAATTTAAAATATTTTCACTTTTTTGTCTTGAACAGTACTGAACATGATTGTGCCTGAAATGCATGATGTTTTACACATTTTTTTTTGTTCCCATTGTGTAATCCGTCTGCCATATTCCATTCTTATTGCTAAAATATGTCCAGCCGGCTGTACTGTTGTTCACACACCTTGTTGGCTGAAAACCTTTCAACTTCTCATGACAAGACAGAAAATAAATTTGGCGTTCTTTACAGTGGTTATGAATATGAGCTTTAAGCCAAGAAATATACCAAAGCTTTCATAAGTATTTCGATATTTATGACTGACTGTAAAAGTTCGTGATTCGTGACGAATATAGACACGTTAATTATGATTATTTTCTTTACGAAACCCCTAATTTGTTTTCTGAATTCTACCATCTGAAAAAACTATGAAATGGGTTCACGTAACATCTCAGTATATACAATTTAGGCCTGTTTTTCGCCTTCTTGTAAATATTATAAGTAACAATTTATTAACAATTGTGTTTCCGCGAGCCAATAGAGAACGTTACTAACGACTTTTGTTTGATCCAGTTTTTGCAATTTCCCATCCCGCCAATTTAATATGTTTCAAAGATTAGTTCATGATAAATTTTTGCGAGTTAACAGTTCTGTTTTGTTTTCATAACCTAAAAAACTGTCAGTAACAATTAAAACTGCGGGAATTGGCCTTTGTTGGATATTTCTTCTCATTTTTCAACGTTTTTAATCTGCAATCAACTCTGTCAAATGGTTCATGGTAACGAACGGTAAGTAAGGAGTGACTCGGCCCAACAGTAGCCGAAACTTAAAATTTGTATAACTAATTGATGCATTAAAAGATTTTTTTTTTTTTTGATTCCAGATATTTAAAATTCATTAAGTTTAATGTTACCCGTCAAAAGCTACGAGCCTGAAAAGATTTGCCTGATTTTCTAAAAAAGGGGAAACACCCCCTGAAAGTCAAACAATCTTTTGAAAACCATGAGACACAGATTTACCGTATCAGAGAACCCTGCTGTGGAGGTTTCAAGCTCCTATGTACAAAGTTTTGGAATTTGGTATTTTTTATCAGAAGAAAGATCACGGATGTGTGTTCGCTAGTCTGATTTTTTTTTTCTATGGTTTGATCGTACCGAACCAATAGTCCTAGAATATCGAGAGATGGCTCGTTCGAACGGAAATGAAAGTTCTAGTGCCCTTTTCAAGTGACCAAAAATGTTGGAGGGCTTCTAGCCCCCCTCCCAAGCTTCTTTTCTCTCAATAACATCTGATCAAAATTTTGAGCCATCTACCTGATTCAGCATAGTTGAAAGGTTCGATAAGGGGAAAGGGCTGTAAGTTACGTAATTTGCCCATTGTTTACATACAGTGTTTCTTATTGGAAAATATACGAATTTTTTGGAGGGTAATTTAGGGGGGGGGATTTCCCAGGGTGGATAATTTCCTGTGGAGAGAAAACTTTCCAGGGGAGATTTTACATGGGAGGGGTATACCCTGTCATGATTGGAAAAACGGTCATAAATAAAATAAATGAGCCCTCTATGAAGTTTATGTGAGCATTCATACCATAACAACCATATATACCCCCAGGACATAACTTACAACGCCTTCCCTCGGGCCCTGGAGGGATGTGTCAACACCGGAGTTTTTGATATCTGAACTTTGAACTATTTTTAACAAAATGTCTATCTCAAAATTTTTATCTGAAGCATTTAGGGCGTGGAGGGGACGGGGCTAGTTGCCCTCCAATCTCTTTTGACTCTTAAAAAGTGAACGAGGACTTTTGAATTGCAATCAAATGAACCCTCTCCGAAGTTTATACAAGCATCCCTTCCATAAAAACGATATATGCCCCCAGAGCAATAGTTACAACGCCGGTCCCCGGGCCATTGGGGGTTGCATTGACACAGGAGTTTTTCTTATCTGACCTTTGAACAATTTATAATGAAATGGTTATTTAAAAATTTTTGTCGGATAGGCTTGGGGGAAAAAGGGTGTGTTGAGGGAGGGGGCTAGTTGCCCTCGGGTAGTTTTTCACTCTTAAAGAGTGAACTAGAACTTTCAATTTTGAATCAAATGAGCCCTCTCTGAAGTTTATATGAGCATCCCTTTCATAAGAACCATATATGCCCCCAGGACAACACTTACAATGCCTATTCCTCGGGCCCTGGAGGGTTGTGTTGACACCGTAAGTTTTGTTATCTAATTTTTGAACAATTTTTAAAAAAACTGGCTTTCCCAAAATTTGTAGCGGATAGGTTTGAGGGAAAAGGGGCGTGGGGGGGGGCTAGTTGCCCTTAAATCTCTTGACTCTTAAAAAGTGGACTAGAACTTTCAATTTTCAATCAAATAAGCCCTCTATGAAGTTTACACGAGCATCCCTTTCATAAGAACCATACATGCACTTAGGGAATAACTAAGAACGCCTTCCCCCGGGCCCTGGGGGGTTGTGTTGACACCAGATTTTTTTTTATCAGACCTTTGATCTATTTTTTGTAACAAAATTTCTATCTCAGGATTTCCCTCAGATGAGTTTGGAAAAAGATGGTGTGGGGGGGGGGGGGGCTAGTTGCCCACGTATCTCTTTCGAATGATAAAAAGCGAACTCGAACTTTTAATTCCAGTCAAATGAGCCCCATCTGAAGTTTATACGAGCATCCCTCTCATACGAACCATATATGCCCCAGGGCATAACATACAACGCCTGCCCTCGGGCCGCGGGGCGTTGTGTCGAAACCTGAGTTTTTGTTATCTGACTTCTGAACAATTTTTAACTTAATGGTTAACTAATATTTTGTATTGGATGCATTCGGGAAAAAGGGGCTTGGGGGGGGCTAGTTGCCCACCAATCTCTTTTGACTCTCAAAAACTGAACTAGAACTTTCAATTTCCAGTCAAATGAGTCCTTCTGAAGTTTTTACGAGCATCCCTTCCATATACACCATATATTCCCTCAGGGCATAACTTACAACGCCTGCCCCCGGGCGCTGGGGTTTGTGTACGACACCGACGTTTTTGTTTTATGATCTTTGAACTATTTTCAACAAAATAGCTATGTCAAATTTTTTATTGGATGCATTTGGGAAAAAAGAGCAGGGGGGGGGGGGTGGTTACCCTCCGATATCTTTTGACGTTAAAAAGTGAACTAGAACTTTCAATTTCCAATCAAATGAGCCCTCTGAAGTTTAAAAGAGTATTCCCTCCTTAAAAACGATATATGTCCCCAGGGTATAACTTATAACCCTTGCCCTGAAGGCTGCGGGGGGAATGTCCTGCTCATAGATATAATTTCCGGAATTTTCATCTGCATTGAACAAAGTAGCTCTCTCAAATTTTGATTGGATGTGTTTGGGTAAATGGTGGACATGGAAGGGGTGTTAGTTGCCTTCCAATCACCTTTGAACATTAAAAAACGCACTAGCCATATAAATTTTCAATCGAATGAGCCCTTTTTGAAGTTTCTACGACATTGCTTTCTATAAAAAAAATAACTTATATTTCCCCAGGACATAACTTACAACCCTTGCCCTGAGGGCTCTGGGGGCGAAAGGTGGGGCAAACACATCCAGTCTTTTGACTGGATGTCTTTGAGGGAAAGGTGGGCGTGTGAGGGGGATTCGTTGCCCTCCAATCACTTTCGACTATTAAAAAGGGCACTAGCCCTTTGAATTTCCAATCGAATGAGTCCTTTTTTAAGTTTCTACGACAAAGCTTTCTATAAAAACATTATATACCTCCACGGCACAACTTATAACCCTTGCCCTGAGGGCTGTAGGGGAGTGTCCTCCTCAAAAACAAAATTTCTATGTGGAAATCAACTACGCTGAACAAAATGGCTATCTCAAAATTTTGATTGGATGTGTTTGGGGAACTGGTGGGCGTGGAAGGGGTGTTGGTTGCGTTTCAATCACTTTTCACACTTAAAAAGAGCACTAGAACTCTTGATTTCCAATCGAATGAGCCGCCTTTGAAGTTTCTACGACGACCCCTTCCATATGAAGTGCCTCTGGGGAAAAAAATGATAAATAAATAAATATAAAACACTGGAGCCGTCTGGCCTTTACTATAGGCAACGCTATAGCGTTGCCTCTGAAACTATGTTCACTAAAAAATTATTGCTGGTGGAAAATCCAACTTGGGGTACTGATATAAAGTGTTTCGTGTTCAAAGTTTATTTATATCCATTAAGTTTGCCATGAAGAGTTAATATACCCCCTCCCAAATGTATTTCCTTTCTTTTTCTACTTCTCCTTAAAAAGAATCTTTCGGCCATGAGTTGGCAGTTTGTGTTTTACTAAAAGTGGAATCTCCCTCTACTTTATGGAGCCCAAATGCTCCTCTGTAATGTGCTTACACTTATTGGAGAATTGGGCTATTAGTAGTGGTACCTCATTTTTTCTTATTTAATTATAGTGCCGTAATTGTGACTTCAGACAGTTAGCTGACAACAACTGCATTTACGTCAACAAAATTATGCACGAGGTTGAGTAAGTGACTCTTTTTAAAGTATAAGACTAATTATAGAATGGGCCATTCATAAGTCCAAAGATTACATCCTTTTTTAGATTGTAGCCTTGAAGTACTCGATTCTTATTTTAAGAGCTAGTTGGGCCATCTCTGATTGGATTTATGTTTTTAAATGTGATAAAGTTAAAATTGGCTAAAGCCCGTCCTATGTCTAAAGCACTTAGTTACGTACTAAAGAACTGATGATGTTTTTTTCCATCGTGTAAATGGTACATACATATCAGAATTTGCATAGTTCAAGTTTCTCCGTTTATGTGCTTACTTTTGGCTTTTCAACGGGTCAAACAGCTAAGATGAATCAATAGTAGATTTTTTTTTCTTTTTTTTTTAAGTACAAAGCCCTTGTTGTTTTGCCCGGAGCTTTAGTTTTTGATGTAATCTGTTACATGAAACAAAAATATAATTCTGAGTAAAACTGAATTAAGATAAGAAACTTTTTCTTATGCCAAACTAACAAAAGTCTGAATATTTTGGCTTCATATCCTGAAGCCTTTATCATTGGGAAAACAAAAACAAATATGACTAAACAAATTGATCCATACTAGTACACAACATATAAAAGATGAGAAAACACACAAGTGCTGAAGAAAAACGAAAGACTCACAATTGTTAAGCTGAACTACAGCTGCTGTTTTTAAGACAAATCCGATATGACGATCAAACTAAAACGTCATGCCAAATTTGTTTTAGAAGCAACAACTGTATTTTCCATATGTGAATTCCCTTTTTTTTTTTTTTTAGACCGTTCATTTGTCTGTTTGTTTTCATCTTTTTATATTTTGTTCAAGAATTTGACACTTTTTAAAATAATTTTTCCCCCTATTTTTTGTAGCTTCTGTATGCGAAGCCGAAATATTTTGACTTTTATCAGTATTAATTAAAAAAAAACTTTTTCCACAAAATAAGTTTTTTAAAGAAAAGTAAAGAACTCCATTAAAAAAAAAATGAGCAAAAATAAAATCAAATAATCTACCAAGCGTGAAACTACCACAAATCAGCATCGATAAATAAATGAAACCCAAAACGAGCTGAAATTACAATAAAAAACCGAGTCAAACTAAAAACGAGCAGAAATTAACATAAGTTGGGATCAAAACCCCTATGCCTTCCCAAGGCCAGAACATAATTTGCACTTTACTGAAAAAATATAAATGTTTTTTCTTTTATAACTTTAATAAATCAAATAATATTAAGATTTTGATTACTAAATATCAGTAAATGTATATTAAACTGACAATGCACATTCATTTGTATTTTTTTCAGTAAAGTGCAAATACATTTACGCTATTTACACTTAGGCTATTTTGATTTGGTTAAATTTTAAGAGCAGAAGCAGCCCCAAAAGTTTGAACATAATACCCTCAGTCGTTCTTGGGATACTACTGAGATACCTTATTGGGAATTAGCATTAACACAGTGCGTTTTGATTTAATTTAAAGACAACATTTACTTTTTAAAAATAAAGGCAAACGGGAGAGTGGGCTTTAGAGGGGGGTTAGTTGCCCTCCGATCACTTTCGACTATTTAAAAGGGCATCAGACCTTTCTATTTTCATTCGAATGAGCCCTTTTCGAAGTTCCTACGACAACTCCTTTGATACAAAGTGCCCTGGTCTAAACAACAACAATAACAAAAAAATAATTCATTATATCCACATCGATCTTTACTATAAAAATGTCAAACCTTTCAATTACTTTCGACTATTAAAAAAGGCACTAGGCCTTTCGAATTCCAATCGAATGAGCCTTTTTCGAGTTTCTACGACAACACTAAACACCTTATATGGCCCCAGGGCATAAATGACAACTCTTACCCTAAGGGCTGTGAGGGTGGTTGTCATCCTATAAGACCTAATTTCCAGAACTTTGAACTACGTTACACAAAATGGCTATCTCAAAATTTTGATTGGATGTGTCTGGGAAAATGGTGGGCGTAAGAGGGGCGTTAGTCTTTCTCCGATGACTTTCAACTATTAAAAAAGGCACTAGCCCTTTCAATTTCCAATCAAATGAGCCCTTTTGAAGTTTCTACGACAACGTTTTCAATAAAAACCTTATATGCCCCCAGGGGATAACTTACCACCCTCGCCCTGAGGGCTGGGTGGGGGGTTTGTCATCCTCAAAGACCTAATTTATAAATCTTTCTACTAAGTTGAACACAAAAGCCCTTTGGGCTTGGTCATTAAATATGTATGACTAAATGGTTGGTGTCAGAGGGGGTTTAGGTACCCTTCAATAACTTTCAACCATTATTAAAGGTGCTCACCCTTTCAATTTCCAACTGAATGAGCCCTTTTTTAGATTTTTATGACAAATCTATGATTAAAAACCTTATATGCCCCCTGGGCATAACTTACAACCTTTGCCCTGGGGACTCTCGGGGGCTGGTCATTCTTAACTACATAATTTCCAAAACTTTCAACTACGTTGAACAAAATGGCTATCTCTAAGCTTTGATTGAATGTGTTTGGGGACATGGAGGGCTTGAGAGGGGGGTTAATTATTCTCCACTCACTTTCGACTATTAAAAAGGGCAATTTCAATTTCCAGTCAAATGAGCCCCTTTTGAAATTACTACAGCAACTTTCTATATAAACCTTACATGCCCCCAGGGCACAAATTACAACCCTTGCACTGAAAGCTCTGATGGATTTTTTATCCTAAAAGACCTAATTTCAAGAAGGGTCGACAGTTTTGAACATAACAGATATCTTAAAATTTTTAGCCGATGTATTTGGGAATATGGTAGCCATGAAAAGGGGATGAATTACCCATTTCTATAAAAACATTATATGACCTCAGGACATAACTTTTAACCCTTGCCCTGAAGACTGTGGGGAGAGTGTCCTGCTCAAAGGTATAATTTCCTGAACTTTAAACTTCGTGGAACAAAAATTGCTATCAAGAAATTTTGATCGGATATGTTTGGGGAAATGGTGGACGTGGAAGGGGTGTTTGTTGCCTTCTAATCACTTTCGACTATTAAAAAGGGCACTAGCCATTTCAATTTCCAATCTAATGAGTCATTTTGAAGTTTCTGCGACGACGCGTTCAGTAAAAGCCTTATATGCCCCCAGGCTTTAACTTACAACCCTTGCCCGGAGGGCTGTGAGGGAGTGTCCTCCTCAAAAATATAATTTCTATCTGGAAATCCAAAACATTGAATAAAACGGCTATCTAAAAATTTTGATTGGATGTGTTTGGGGAAAAGGTGGGTGGGAGAGGGGGGCTAGTTGCCCTCAAATCACTTTCGACTATTGAAAAGGGCACTAGACCTTTGAATTTCCAATCGAATGAACTCCTTTTTCAAGTTTCTACGACAAAGATTTCAATAAAAACTTATATACCTCCAGGGCATAAATTATAACCCTTACCCCGAAGACTGTGGGGGCAGTGTCCTGCTCAAAGGTATAATTTCCTGAACTTTTAACTGCTTGGAACAGAATGGCTATCTCAAAATTTTGATTGGATGTGTTTGGGGAAATAGTGGGCGTGGAAGGGGTGTTAGTTGCCTTCCAATTACTTTCGACTATTAAAAAGGGTACTAGCCATTTCAATTTTCAATCAAATGAGCCCTTTTTGAAGTCTCTACGACAACGCGTTCTATAAAAACTTTATATGCCTTCAGGCCATAGCTTAAAACCCTTGCCCTGAGGGTTGTGGGGGAGTGTCCTCCTCAAAAACATATTTTCTTTTTGGAAATCAACTACGCTGAACAAAATGGCTATCTCAAAATTGTGATGGGATGTGTTAGGGGGAATGATTGGCGTGGGGGAGGGCTAGTTGCCCTCTAATCACTTTTGACTATTAAAAAGGGTACTAGCCCTTTGAATTTCCAATCGAATGAGCCTGTTTTGAAGTTTCTATGACAATGCCTGCTATAAAAACGTATATGTCCCCTGGGCATAACTTAAAACCCTTGCCCTGACGGTTGTTTGGGGAGTGTCCTCCTCAAAAACATATTTTCTAAGTGGAAATCAACTACGCTGAACAAAATGGCTATCATCAAAATTTTGTTTGGATGTATTTGGGGGAATGATGGGGGTGGGGAGTGGGGCTTGTTGCCCTCCAATCCCTTTCGACTATTACAAAGGGCACTAGCCCTTTGAATTTCCAATCGAATGAGCCTGTTTTGAAGTTTCTAACGCCTTCTACAAAAACCTTATATGCCCCCAGGGCATAACTTAAAACCCTTGCCCTGAGGGTTGTGGGGGAGTGTCCTCCTCAAAAACATATTTTCTCTCCGGAAATCAACTACGCTGAACAAAATGGTTATCTCAAAATTTTTATTGGATGTGTTTGGGGAAATGTTGGGCGTGGGGGGGGGGGCGAGTTGTCCTCCAATTACTTTTGACTATTAAAAAGGGTACTAGCCCTTCGAATTTCCAATCGAAAGAGTTTGAAGTTTCTAGTACACAGACTCCTATAAAAACTTTAAATGCCCCAGGGCGTAACTCAAAACCTTTGCACAGTGGGATGTGGGGGAGTGTCCTCATTAAAAACATTTTTTATCTCTGAAAATCAACTCTGCTTAATAAATTGGCTATATCAGAGTTTTTATGGGATGTTTTGAGGGAAATGAGGGGCGTGGGGGGGGGGCTAGTTGCCCCCCAATCACTTTTGAATATTAAAAAGGGTACTAGCCCTTTGAATTTCCAATCGAATGAGCCTGTTTTGAAGTTTCTACGACAACGCATTCTATAAAAACCTTAAATGCCCCCAGGGTAAAACTTAAAACCCTTGCCACGAGGGTTTTGGGAGAGTGTCCTTCTAAAACATATAATTTCTATTTCGAAATCAATTGGGCTTAACAAATGGCTTTGTCAATATTTTGATTGGATTTGTTTGGGGGGCTCCTGAGCGTGGGGGAGGGCTACTTACCCTCCAATCACTTTCAACTATTAAAAAGGGCACTAGCTCTTTGAATTCCAATCGAATGAGCCTGTTTTGAAGTTTCTACGACAATGCCTTCTATAAAAACCTTTATGCCCCCAGGGCATAACTTAAAACCCTTGCCTTGAGGGTTGTGGGGGAGTGTCCTCTTAAAAAATATTTTCTATCTGAAAATTAACCACGCTGAACAAAATGGATATCTCAAAATTTTTTTGGGATGTTATTGCGGAATGGGGGGCGTGGGGGAGAGCTAGTTGCCCTCCAATCCCTTTCGGCTATTAACAAGGGCACAAGCCACTCCCATTCCCAATTGAATGAACCCCTTTCAAACTTTCTACGACAACTCCTTCGATACGAAGTGCCCGGGTGGAGAAAAAACACATTGTGCCCACAACGTTCTTTACTTAGGCAGCGCTAGCGCGCTGCCTATGATTTGGAAACAAAAAATGTTTTGTCTTTATCAAAGTCCTCTGTCTTTACTAAAGGTTTTACCTGTTTTTACGTTTTCATCTCATAATCCTTATTTCTGAAAGTTAAACATTGATAATTAAAAGCCATAATGAGTATTTGTCAACTTTTTGAATTCCCTTTCTTAAATAGTATACCCGGGCGTGATTCTCAAGCAAGTGTGTTCACTAGTTTTGTAGCAAATTTTTTATAATATTTTGTTGTCACCGATTCTGAGCTTGTTTCTAAAGTATGAAATTAATTAGACAGTATTAAACATAAGTAATTATGTTTTATCCACAGATGTTCACACTCACAAGGAATGATTAAAATTGAATGAGAATAAGTTACTGATAACAAGTAAGTACCTATTGAAGCCCAATGGCTTTCTTACACCCTGAATTGGCCCTTGATTTTGAAGGATTGGTTATTGAGAAATTTTCGATTTCTCAGTTTTGAGTTACCCCAGCAAACTTTGTATCTGTGTTGAAATTTTGTTGGTTTAGCTCATCATTATGTTGAGTAATAGTATTAAGCAAAACATTTAAGCAGAGGGGATGAATAATTTTGGAAAAATTTTATTTGTTTGTTTCTTATTTCCTCCAAACCAATGCTGCTCCCCAGATTATTTCTGAACTGATTTAGAAATTTTTTTTGTTTGGTATGATAAAAAAAAAGTTCTGAAAAAAGGTGCTACAGAAAAAATGTCTCAAGGAGGTAAATTTTTGTATTCAGGTTCATAGGTCTTCGCCATTTCAATTTAAAAACAATAATATTTCAGTTGTGCAATGAGACTCTTAATCGATTAAGAGTTATTTTATTCTAATATAACTTGGATGATTTATCATATGTGTAAATTAGCTTGTCGTGCCCGAATTATAGAGATACGACATTTCTTGTCTGATGCTTTTATTTGGGGATTCTATGCAAGCGAGAGGAATAAAAAACATACTATAAAGCAGTTTTACATGCAGAAAATGCAAACATGCCCCCCTATTAATATGAATTGGAAAGGATAATGACGCTTTGAGATAGATCCGATTTTTTACAAACAGTTTCTGTTGTAGGTTTTTCCATCTTAAATGATTATTCTTAAACATAACCTAACTAACCTCACTAGATTTATGCGACATCTTTTGTCAGACACATATTCACGTCTCCTCTTAGTACGCTGCAATGCGTTAGGATTGATCGAGCGTTCTGGATCGATTGGCCTAATCCATTTTCAGCATCGTATCCGGTTTTCATGATACTCAGAGCAGAGGTAGAGACACTACCAGCTGAATATTAGGGGAGCAACAAGTTCTGCCCGGCCTAGATTATGACTTTGGAAGGTCAGGACAATTGTGGTAAATTATCTAATATTTTTTTGCCTACTTGTATCAGTTTCACGTAGTAAGCCCTTTGCTCATCGTGATGTTGGAGATCCAGGGATCATATATTCTGAAACCGCTAAGCGTCTCCAAGTCGGAGTCTATGGTAAATATCTAGGTTTTTATTTAATCACCGACTCGCTACCTCCATGAAAGCAATGGGAGCCAGTTCAGGTATTACTTCGACATTGCTCTCCGCTTGCTTGCCGTAGTAAGTGGTCCAACTACCGGGGGCGGCTTTATTCGATGATATTTGAAAAGAGTAACAAGTTTCTGGCTCCATTATGGAACGTTTCATTGCTGAATCTTACAAAACTTTTTACTAATATAGCCTAACGGAAAAATTGCAATTGATTTCACACGCCAAATTATTTTTTTACTAGTGACTAGTTGATTATTATTATTTTTTTTAAATAAAAATATTTATTAAAAAAAAAGATTAATTATTTTTTATTTTCGTCAAGGAGGGGGGGGGGGTAGTTTTAAGGTAGAGACAGATCACGGTTGCATGTTTACGGTTGCGTTTCTTACGAAGATTAACAAAAATATGAGCCCCCCCCCTAAAGATGTCCTAATGACAAATACTATACGTAAACAGTTGTTAAATTTTGTAACTTAAAGACCTTTCCCCAGGGTATGTGTAAGAACATGATAAGGTAGGTAGAAAGATCAGGGGCTTTGAGGTAGAGAAAAATCACGGTTGCGTGATTAAGATTCTTCGAATTACCTTGGGCGTATTTACTAAGACTGGTGACGTGTCTGATTGCCTGAAACCGTAAACCTCAAGCCTACTAATTTTGCTGGTGTCTGGTATTCGGTGATAAATTTGTAGTGAAAGGCTTTACAGATACCAGACATCTTAGATCACAAATATTCCAAACTACACTAGCCTTAGATTCACAGTTTACAGTAAATAAGAGTGAAAGTAGTGCGATTTCGGATCCATTCTAAGCTCTAGAAGTGAACGTGTAGCCTATATCAACTTATTCTTCTCCCGCTCATTCATTGTATTCATTTCTTCTCAGTGAACTTACTCAAATTGTGACTGACGTAATAGCAGACCCAACATTGCCACGGTCTTCCGAGCATTCCTGCCCGAAGTGTGGTCACAGAGAAACAGTTTTTTTTCAAGTAAGTGATCTTACAAGATAATTTTAAGGTGTCAACTAGTATACTCATATTAAGAAATGCCACTGATCGAACAAATATTGTTATATTCTAATATTTTTAGTACTTCTTTGTCCTTGAAGCCTTTTACCTTCTTTGCATGCTCATGTAAATTTACAGCAAGGTGTATATAAACAACAATACTCAGAGCTGCAACGATTCCTGCTTTAAAAGCTCCGTTGCCATCTAGTGTTTCAAGGAAAACGAGGATGATTGAAGAAACTTAAAAGGAATTTCGACAAGAGAAAAATCTAGACTCTCAATAAAGGATGCTTATACTATTTGTACTACTACTAGCTTCTGACTGCAGCACCAAACCACCTGAGGCCAACACAGCTGCCTATGCTCCTTTTCCGTCCCAATCTATTGGAAACTTCCCTCTTTGCACCATCCTAAAAATTTTCAATTTCTTTAAAATCCTTTCTTACGACCTTTTCCCATCCCAATCGGGGACGACCTATTTTTTGTCTGGCCCTAGATGGATGGGCGAAATAGTCAGTCTCTGGTAATATGTCATCCTCCATACGAGAAACGTGTCCTAGCCATCTCAACTTTTGTCTAATTATAGCCCAAGAAAGCAGGATAGAATGAAATTTTCCGTACTGCTTACGGTTTGAAATTCTGTCAGTCAAATGGGTAATCATGACTATCCATAGACAATTCATCTGGAAATCATCGAACAACTCCTGCTCTGTCTTCCGAAGCGCCCACCGCTTAGAATCATACTTGACCACTGTCATCACTGTAGACTCCGGTATTCTAATCTTGGTTCCTGGCATTATCTTTCTATTTTTCCGAGCTTTTTTCAACTGCAAAAAAAAAAAACACCCTGTGCCTTAGCTATTCTACTTTTAACTTGTTAGCTGCACCCACCATCTTTGCTAATAATACTGCCTAGGTAAGTAAAGCTATTCACTTGATCGATCTTCTGTTTACTTAATGTCATCTCTTCAGTTACAGTTATTCCTAGTCTAAACAACTTTTCTTCTTAGCATTAACTTTCAAATCTATTATTGCACCCCCGAACTCGTAAAACCTCTGAAATATCATTCATTTTGCTGACTCTCATCTAGAGGACACTCAAATCATTTGCATAATCTAAGTTAAGATAATTTTATCTTCCTATTTGATTCCATGCCCTCCCATAACATTTGACCTGTTCCTTAGAAGAAATTCCATCAAAATGATACAAATAAACAGGGATAGAACGCAACCCTGCTTAACTCCTGATTCAATACAAAACCAGCTACCAACCTCTTTTGCTATCCTAACCGCAGCAATGCTGTTCTTGTACATAGAACTAATCACTTCAATGTATTTACCTGGTATAACATAAGTAGGATACAAATAAAGTAATGCCAATAGAAACATAATGTTAGGTATATATCCGTCAGTGATTTAAATATGAGCATAAATTGCCACACTACATACATTTGTGAGTTCAGATATTATTTTCACTTGTAGTAAGTTTTGGTTCATGTTTGGAATTCATTTCTCTCCTTTATCCAATTTTTTTATAGCCTACAAGTGAATTATTCTCGAAAGATTAAAAAGGCCAAATAATAAATTATTTAAATTTTATGTAATCTTTAAATTGACGTAATAATCTGGAGAATATCTTTTAAATAGTTAGTAAAATGAAATACAAAAGTACATGTCGAGCTTTGGTTACATTACCCTAATTCTTGACTTATATTCATCTTATATATAAAATTCGATAATTTTAAGCCTAGACTTATCATTTTTAAGCTGGTATATCAAATGAGACTGTGGATCTTTAAATGAAAGTTTCAAAGTGCAAATTCCTGTGCCAAGCTTTTCCAAAGACTGAGCGCAAAAAAAAAAATTCAAATGTTCTTGTCGGCCTTATCAAAAAGCAACTTCCAACAGATTTTTCATTCTTTATTACAGAATTATGACAGAACTAAAACAAAAAAGCGAGGTGATTCGATTAATAAACGAATAAATAAAAACGTCTTTTTTGGTCAAAGTTCTAATTAAAGGGAAGACAATTTTTTTTCCGAAAATGTAATGCTAAACTGAGCTGACTTGAGTGCCTCTTATGGCTAATGTGATTAATAAGTACAGTAAATGAAAACATGTCACTTCTATTCCGGATGGTGGAAAGCAGGGAAACGGAAATGAGACTGTGGATCTTTAAATGAAAGTGTCAAAGGGCAAATTTTGAATTGTACAAATGAAATTGTATTGTTCCTTGTAGAACTATTTTTTTAAATAGCTTGTTTCTCGAATTCTGTTTGTATTGCCATTTGTGAGTAGAAGGCGATGATTATAAATGCATATCATATGCAATTAGTGGGTCCTTCGAAGGCTGGATTCCCCATGTTTTACCCTAGGTTGAAACACCATCACCTTACCGGGTATTGGGTAGAATCGTAAATTGTTTCTGACCAACCTGAGAAGTGAACTTTTACATTTTTTCCACCTCAATCATTGACCACCTCAGTGATTGAATTTGTTTTAATAATCTGTCTTATCCATGGCAACTAATGAATTGTTCTTATCTGCTCTGGTTATTGTAATTGAAGGATCTAATGGAGTTTAGTTCATATTTTTTTCAGTTTCAGAGCGAGGGGTTAATACTGGGCATTTTGAGGGACACCTGGAGGCATGAGGCACGCCGGAGGCATGCCTCCGGAGGCATATTCCAAAGGGCGCAATATGTAAATATATACAGCTTGCCTGTTATTCGGTATCTGTCGAATATTTCAGCACCTTCAAAAGCGATCTTTTAAAACTTGAAAAAAATCATTTAAGGGTTTATTTGGCAAGGAAAAGAACCCCCAAGACTGAAAACAACTGATATGTACCTAAAGAAGAAGAACGGAGGACTGCAAGTTGTTGATATCCATGCAAAAACTAAGTAACCCTACGATGGCACTGATGGTGTCACTTTTTCCTATTACACATGCAGCGTTGCCTTCTTCTTCTTCTTCTATTTCACAGCGTTGCCACCAGCTCAAAAATAAAATTCCGATTTTTCTTTAAAAAAAAATCCCGAAATTTCAAAAAAAAAATCCCGGAACACGGTTTTTAAGTTATACAACGTAGGGCTGCGTGGTGATGACATAAAAAGCAAGGTGCGAAATTCAAAGTACCGTGAAACGTGGTTTCTAGTTGTAACTAACAACTGATTGTCAATATTCCTAGTATTATTTCGACGTGAAAACGTTCTGGTGGATTAGTAGGATCTACGACAAATATTTTAGGCCAAAACAATTCGCCAAAGTTCCGAAAAAACGTGTCTACGCATCCACGTTTCATCGTTATTTGAATTTCCCGGCCAAGAATTGACGTCACGCTTCGCAGCCCTATTCAATATGGCTTGGCCAGCGATAAAAGTTGCCTTTTATCCCGTCTTCACACGTCCCTTTCCCTTTTATCATATCTGCTTTTCTGTTTAGTGGCTGTGCCAAGACGCACGCTTGGATCTCGGATTCTTAATTGTACTAAAAAAAAAAAGGAATCTGCTACTTTGACACGAAAGAATCCGGAAGAAACACAGATCCCTTTTTCCCGAATGTTCTTAGAATCCAACTTTCTTGGTATTAAACCCAGGCCTTTGGGTATTTGAAGAGAAAACTGTAAAGCAACAGTCAGAAAAACTGTTACTACCGAGTTATTAGTAAAAGGCACTAAGTAAAGCAACCAACTAAAAAAAATAACTAGTTTCTCAGATATTTTTTGGTACGTTTCAGTAATCATCTCGATAATCACAGCTCAAATGACAACCCTAAGAAACTGGACAAATGAGCTTCAGTAAATCAAACTAAGCTCAGTTAGCACAAGTATAAACACTAAGTCTTCTACTGAGCATAATAAGTTTTCCGATGGTATTCATCGCTTCCGCTGCTCTAGATCTCGGAATGCATTCGAGACTCATAAAATTATATCAAGAACTCAAGCGAATGGGGGACGAGGGGCACACGCACTTGAGCTGGAAGGATCATCCCCGCCGTGGGTGGCCTCCTCCTCCGTAGGAGACCTGGTTCAAGATTCTGTTCAGTTCTGTGCCCTCATGCACGTCGGTATTAAGGTCATGTTTGGTTTTGTTGATGGGTCTGTTGTATTTTGTTTTTTTTTTGTTGATTAAGGTTATCAATAAAAAGAGCTGAAAAAAAAGAAGGAAAAAAGTGCCAACGCAAGCATGCGATTCTTTTGTAAGGTGGACGCCCAGACTACGGGAGAGCAAATAGTTTTTTTTTGTGTTAAAGAATTTTAAAGTTATAAGAGTAAGCCTTTTGGAAGACCACCTTTAAAATTCGAATTCGTACTAGTGAAAATTGAAGGATATGAATTTTAAGAAATTGAAGTAAAAATGCCACCGGAAAAGCGTCTCCTAGAGGGGGAAGGACACCCTGGAACGGGGGGAGCGATAGATATTTGGCAAGAAAAAAGTTAAATGGTAGTGTGCCTTCATATCCACTAATACATTGACTGGTATATAATAATAATTTTTTTTTTTTTGAAGTTTAGGTGATATGATAATGTATAAAGTTGTAAGATTTACATGTTTTTGTATTAAAATATCACCGAGTGGAGAGGAGGAGGGGAGGGAAAATAAATAACTACCTGTGAAAAATGTTAAACAAAACTCCTTCTGTTGACACACAGAACATGGCGATGGTGGTGGTTATGGTTTTGAGGTCAGTTTTGGGTTTAGGTGCCATTTTTAACATGATGATTGCGATACTAACGAGAGATAAAAAAAGGTGGAACCCTTTCTTCTGGATAAATGAATTCAGCTTTGTGAAGACGTCTGAGTCAAAGCCAAAGACAATGTTGGTGCCGATTTCCATAGAAACGGGTTCTGCTGAATGCATGATATGCAGGCTGGAGTCACAGTAACCCCGGTCTACCAATGTGGCAGTTAATGTGAGATCAGCATTCAACCGGAACCCCTGGCACAGAATTCCTATGTCGTCAGGGAACGGCATCGCCATATTCTGCGTGTCAACAGAGTAGCTCATAGCTCATACAAGTAGCCAAACTGTATGACCCACCCAACTAATACTCTCTTTCCCTTGCCAACCGCTCTGTAAACGTAACATTCACCGATACGCCATTCCGATTTCACACTGACCTCTGCATTGGTTTATGGCGACTCACGTAGTCCTACTCGTCAGTCCTGGAACATCACCCGTTTCAATCGGTCACTACTCAGCTTCTCAGAGATTTCCTTCAGAAGCCACAACAGCGTGGATTTTTTATTGGTGTTATGGAGCCGTCAGAAGTCTTGACAGGACAAAACCTAGAATTCTTCATGTTCGTCACTGGCTCACTAACCCAATTTTTCTCAACTTGGTGTTTCACACAGTGAGCAATCACTGGCAAATCTTCGAAGATGCCGTCACTTTCCGAGCCCGATTCAGTGTCAGTCGCGGAAGCCTTTTCCTGCTTATCGGACAGAGTATTTTCCTCTGTGTCATCGTCTGAGTCACTGTCGTGAAGTACAGAAAGACGAAATTCGGTACTTGATGACCGAAAGCAGAAAGTACGTTGTCGGGTATCAAGGCTTTCATTAGTCGCTGGCTTTCAATACGAGCTCACCCTAGCTCGAGGTTGATTTCGTCGTCCCCGGCCAAAAAACTCGGAACTGACGGACACAACACCAATGGATCTAACTCGCTTGGCCTTGGGCAAGGCCAACTCTTCATTAGAATATTGAGCTTCAAAATCCGTTATACTTTCATATCGACGAATTCGATGTAGAAGTTGGAGGAACGAAAAGTTTATTACAGTACTATAAGTGCTGGTTTGAGACCGCATCTTCCTAAAAAAATCTTCACACGGTTGGCTATTCATGTCGGAGAGTTTGAAAAGACGTTCGAGCCCAAGCCGTTTGAATCGACGAATGAGAAGCACTAGGGAATGCATATTTATCTCTAGGCAATGGTAAAGGTTTGTGGTACTAAAATTTTCGTTCAAAGTATAATGTCCACTTTTTAGGACCCAGGATCTCCAATGTCGAACGCAGTAAACAACACGACCAAGTAAAGATAACCTCTCAAGAGGCGAAAGTTTGCCGTCGTAAAAAACGTGCTCTACGCTATCGATAAGCCAAAGATAAAACTGTGTTCCTTCGCTTCCATTAACACGCTGTTTCAGGTGTGCCGGAGGCACGAAGGGACACCTGCGACGGTCAGTTATTAGCCCCTCGTTTCAGAGTTTACTTAATACGCAGTTTAGTTTGTCGTATTTCTTGTTGAATTGGGAGCTTTTTTTGGATGTTGTGAAAATTGTCAATTAGACAAAACCTAAACTCTTCTGGGTTTGAAACAGATACACGTAGAGATGGCTCTGATTTATGTAGAACGATGAAGTGGGGGGGGGGGGGTTCAAAACCTGTCGCAAGTAATGCTGATCTCGTTGGTTGGGGTTGGAATTCTGAGTCAATTGGTTCGCGTGGATGATATCGTCGCTGTTATGCCTAAAGGTCATATCTTTCTTTCTCTAACTTCTGAAATAATAGCCAAGATTCGCTTGCTCAGGTGCATTTAAATTGAGAATCGGTAGGGCGACGCAAATTCAATAACACTTCGATCCTCCTCTTTTGCATTATCATGCTGATCCCCTCTGTGAGAACAGCTTGGCAAATGGTTTATGGTAATTGCCTCAGACGTGATAAAATGTCAGATACGACCTTTAGGTGTAACAGCGGCGATATATTGAGGCACTGTTATATACCCTAGTAAGGCAATAATCAGCTAAGTAATATTTTTTATCGAAAGTTAGGTTGTCTAAAATTTGCCTGCGTTTTGATTGGCGTAATGAGGCTCCTTTTTGCTAAAAAAAAAAAAAAAAATACAGCTGAAACTTGAATAGAAATTTCGATCCCATAATCTGAGGTCATTTTTCAAATCTGAAAAGTTAACAAAAGTCAATTGTATAGTAAAAATCGCTTTCGAGCAATTAATAAATAGCAAAATAATTTCAAGTCTCAAAGGCACCTTTCAGACGCTACTCAATCCTGATCCAAGAGTTACTGCTTAACGTAAAATTTAAAAAATTGAACTTTGGTCGTTTTTTTTAACGAATTCGGCACCGGCAGCTGGGGAAACCCTGAAAAATGTGTATTCAACTGTAGTTGGATGATTCAAGAGCGGAAGAGGCACAAACAATATAGCGGTGAATTAAACTTACCTTCCCCGTTTCTTAGCCAACAAGATTAGCCTGGGTTTATACATGAGAGTACTGAAGTAAAGATGCTACTTCAAGAAAGCTGCATACTTAAGGATAAAGGTTTACTAAGCTCAATGATTGCCATTAGTATGAAGATAGAAAATTAATAATTTTTATTCAACAAAGATATTTCTAAATGCAAAAATTATAAACAACGCCAGAAATAAAGTCATCATGATCTATGAAATTTTTATTGCCAATAACCGAGAATCCAACATTTTGTAAGTTTTGGAATTAGATAATATTTTGGGTTAAAGGTATGTAAAAGGTAATTGATTGAATAATTTGTGGGAGGTGAGACTTTTCTTCCTTTTGTTTGTAACCTTACCATCAAAGTTTTTAACATATCTTGACTTGTTCCGTTTTCAGCAGCCTATAGCTCATTGCGACCGATTTCTACTGACCTTCGTCACTGACAGCCAATCAAACCATTCTCTTCCAAAGGGAATTGTTTCCGTTGGCTGTCAGTATCAGTTACATCCTTCAGTATATGTTGACGAAAATTAGTTAACAATCGATTGCAGTAAGCTATATTGAACACGAGGCTATTAAACTAGTGTATTGGTCAGGGGCAGCATCATAACCAAGTGAAAGTGAAAGTTGACGACGTTGTGAAACGAGCTTAACTTACAAGTCCTGATGATTTCATTTAATCTTCTATAACGGTAGGGCCTGTCCTTATATCTCTGGTAAAATCTATAAGTTTGGCCAGGCACCACGGACTAGTTTCCATAAAGTACATCCAATCACTTCCTCCTGAGGAGTTTTCTATTTGTGTGTCACAGTTTGTCAAGGGGACAAGCTGACTACCCTCAGGAGGAGACATATGGGATTGATTACTTGACAAAACATATTTCTTAATAAAGACAGAAGTTCGTATATTCGTAATTGAGTAGAATTAAAGTGCATGTATATTTGCTATTCTGTTGGTAATAAATACTTGACCGGTAATGGGTTATTCAAATATTTATCTTTTGAAGCCAATATGTTTTAAACAGTATACAATTCAAGACATATATTCATTTGTTCTATAAAAAGAAGGCCCCTCTTTCTCTCCCAGTTTTACTGTTGGGAATCTACTTTGCAACAACGAAATTTGTAACACAGTTATTATAAATTACTCTGTTTTAGTAAATGTGAACCATTTAGTAATAATTTAGCAACACAGTTTTAAAATGATTACCAGTTCCATCTAAAACCAATGAAAAATATAAAAGAAAGAAAGAGAAATCATTCTCTGGTAAAACTAGATTTATAATTAATTGTTTAGGTGCGTAAGGTTTAATTCATGTGCATGCTTAGCTAGACATCAATGTCTAGGTATAATAATTATCTAATAATCAGAATTGAAGAGGGAATGTTTATAAGCTGCACTGATTGGTCCGAAACGATGATCCGAGGAAATGGATGTCCAAACACACATGAAAATAGGCTTTAAGAGTCCACAGCTTTAAAAGATAACAAAGACGAATGATTTGATCTGTGCAATTCATCCTTGGGCGTAGAACACGAATATACTTCTCCAACAACTTTTCAAGGGTCGCTTATAAAATTTTATTATCAATATTTCTGTCTTATTATATTTCTTTTAGGCAATTTCAAGGAGAGCTGAAGACGAAATGAGGCTTTACTACGTGTGCACTAATGTCAACTGCTGCCATAGATTTACTGAGTAAAACATGAAGCTCAAACTACCCTTGGATTAATACTGAACGTATCTTTTAGTATTATGCATCTCTAATTTTTCTAAAGTAAATTACTTTTCAATTACACTGTTATTAAGTCATTAGGAAGTCCCTGATTTCCTGGTATTGGACAATACCCAAAAAGTGGCTATTTGGCTCAGGCTCCTTAATTTTTGTTTGTTACAATAAAAAAGTGATGCTTTAATCTAAATTTGACATTGTACAATAAAAGTCAACATTTTTTACATATTCTGTAAGGTAGAAACAAGTATGTTTCTCTCCCTTTCGTAAGTGCCAGGGAGTCCTTTGGTATTATTTTCGTCTTGAAAGCTATGCCTTCTTTAAGATTTATTTACAATTATGAATAACACGGGTGATTTCAGTTGTAAGGGAGTATGGTTATTCCCAAAAACTACAAAGTCATTGAAAAAAACACCCTTTTTTGGTTTAGGATCACATTTGCACTTACAGCAATCTAAAATTTATTGAAATACAATCTAAAAATGTATACGAGAATGCTTTTCAGCGTCAGCTCATAACGTTTTTGCTTATCTGCTGTTTTGATGATGAGACTATTTTTTTTATTCGCAAATAAGAAAATGAAACACAAAACATTAAGGCCTCTAACATTTATATGGCCTATAAGTGGCGGATAGACATATTACGTAAGCATTAATTCAAAATCAGACCAAAAAGGGAAAGTTGAGGAAACTATCTTTGCTGGATACTGCTCCTTAGATGAAGGATTTGTAACCAGAAGGGGCGCACGCCTCGAGGATGCTCGGAAGGATTCAGTAGGGTGATCTTGTAAATGATTTCTGTACAAAGGCACATTCAATATATGGTACGTTTGAGTAGTCGTACGTAATGTAATACATTAACAAAATATTGCAGACAGAGGTGCGTGATCATTGTAGAAGAAGCGTAAGATCATACGACAATATTCAAAGGGGATACGGGATTGGGGAAAGTTGGGAATCTTGTCTTAGATGAATAACTAAACACTGTAAAGATTGTCTTTGCTTACCTTATTTTATTCAATTCATTTACACTTCAAAAATGGACGAAACTTGATAAACACAAGCCGGTTGCAATTAATCAACTTATTGGCACAGAATTGCCGGTAACTTTGTGAGTGGCGTAAATAAACTTTTCAGAGTTTCTTAATACAAAATTAAGTGCTTTAAATACAATTGAAGAAGAAAAGGCGTTCTTTCCAAATTAAAATATATTTGAAGTTTTTCTTCTATTTGATTTCGTCGTAGATTAATTCACCTTTTCAGTCTTAATTATGCAAAATTAAAGGTGTATGTCATAAACGAGTGACCTAGTAGCCAAATCGACATAAAAAGAAATACCGAAGAAGAGTGAGGAAGCCTGTGTTCTATTGATCAATCTTCTAATCGAAAGATGTTCAGAATCTTGTTTGTATATTTTATGTATCGGAATGTAAGAAACGATTTAAGGATTACCTTCCCTGTGCAAGGTTTTGGTACATTATTTGTCTGTAGCTTTACGGTTTTAATGTTGTAACGCAAAATGATGATTTTGCTAGTATTCAATAGTTGAAATACAGCTATGTGCATCTATCGAGTTGGCATGTTTTTCAAGTTTGTATTGTTTTTTGTTTTTTTTAATTAAAAAGCACGTTGTAAGTACGTCAGAAACATGCAAAAAGGAAAGTTTTCTTGCTGGCGAGTTTAGGAAAACTCTAGGAAAAAGTCTCGCCAATATCATAATTCTTACTCCATTTATAGATAGATCTGAAGTTAATGTATTAAATAACTTATTTATCTTGTACTTTTAGTGCCGGTTACAGCTGCATACTTGTCGTAAAATCGTATGTTTCAAGGGAGCATAAATTATAAGCTGCTATGTAGTGTAGAATTAGTGAAATTGGCTTCAAAAAATGCACTAAATTGCTAATTACCAATATGTTGCTTGTCATTTTGGAATGTTTATTCTTGTTTTAAGGAATTTCTTTGTAAATATAGGAAACTAAGAGTTGATAAATTCGGCTTCTAAGTGGCTTCAGTGAACTAAAATACCTTACTCTACAATTCAACTGTTAAGACAGTCCGCTGTACCGCGGAGGAATATAGTCATCGAGAGTGGGACTGAAAAATCTAAAGCTTCAAATGCTTCAGATGTAAATGTATTTTTGGATTATTTAAATTGGCTACGTAGAACATCAAAGAGAAGAAGTAATGAATATGACGCGTCAACGAAAAGGTTTCGATAAAATGAACTCCGTGACAACCTTCCATATTTATATCACAAAACGTGCGACTCCTTACAATCAAATACAAATTTAAATATTACTATCACTAACTCCGTAAGCAAAAAAGTTAAGACCAAACTATCGAAATCGACATTCGTCGCCATCCTTTTCAACCAGAAACGAAGTTTTTATGTTTATGCAATTACTTGAAATTTGATATGAACTATCTTAATCCCTTCGCCTTTTTCTTCTGTTGAATCATCAGCATGAACTCAAGTCTGAAAAAAAAGATATGTCGAGTTCGATGAAACCAATTACACATAAGTAAGTACACACTTTCAACATCTAAATGGATATCTTTCTGTTGAAAAAGTAAATGAATAATGACCCAATAAAAGGAGCCATTCTATAAACCGAGAAATGGGCAGATCTGATCGTTCGCGTCATCTTAAGCCTGTGGGTAATTTTGTGCTTAAAAACAGCTTTGTATACATTGAAGATCAGACCTTAGATGTGAAAATCACGTATCTGCTAGATGAGATTCAAGGATTTACGTGGGAAGGAGGCTCAGCCCCCCCCCCCCCCCAACTTGTAACATCTTCATAAAACATGCTCTTGTAATAGCAAAACAAGACTTAAAACACTTTTTCTGCTGTTGCCTTTCTCCCTGTCTTTATCCAAAAGGCTTGAACCCTGCCATAAAGAAGGGTTTCGCTTCTTCCTCTCGGATCATAGACCTGGGTTAAAACCATGCTAAGAATACTTATTCCTAATTTTTTTTTCGGTCAAAATATCTGGTTTGGTGCTCAAAATGGCCTGATTTTGGTGTAGTTAATTTCAAAATAGTATATTCCTGGTTATCATACTGGAATGTTGGATAACCGAGCACTGGCCTATAATTCACGTCAAGTCGTGTCGGCAAAAAGGTGCTAGTCGCCATAATCCAATGGGATGTAAAGCGGACCTATAAAACCTACTAGTGAAAATTATCGCCAATACCAGCTGGAAAAGAAAGCTATTGGAAAATTGACCACGGTTCTAATGTTTTAATCAACTTATCTCTATAAACTAGAATTAGTAATTGGGTCTCAGTAGATTTTGCAAGGCTTGTCAAATACTAAAATTTTAAAGAAGTTATTGATTTTCTATAAATAAACGGGTCTCTTCAGAAAGGCTAGACCTTTCCTAGTCTAGCCAATTCTTTTATTCTCACTAATATTTGTCTGGCCTCTTTCCGCTAGTGCCAAAAATCATATGGAAAGCTAAGATGGCTTTGCTAGTTAGCTCACGAATAAAGCCTTAGTACCTTGCTAGTTTGATTTACTTCTTGAAACAAAAAGAAGAGAGAACTGACAAAATAAACATGTGGTTTTAGTAATCTTGTTTTGGTGAAATTTTAAGTTAGTTTTTCTACTTTCTAAGATTCATTGTGTTTGAGGTGTAAGGTCAAGTCCTGAGTAATATCCATTTTTATTGGACAGTTATTTTACCCTCGTTTACAATAAAGTTATGTTAAACAATTATGCATTTACAAATATCATATCCTCTCTCTTCGTTCAGGTTGCTAATCTAGGTTGCAGGCCCACAAAGTTTTTTTTCTTGCAAAGGTTGGTTTGGAACTTGAAGATTATTGACAGTCTTACTAACTTGCTTTTAAGAATTAAACTTTTCCCTTGAAAAAGTTTTGTAAGAGACAGAAAATAATAATAATTATTATGATAATTTATTTATTTCCTCTGTACATGCAAAAAAAAGAAAAAAAAACGCTCACGAGAGGAGTATATTAAAGAAAAAGAGAAAAACACACTCTCACAAATAAAAAATACAGTATCTACTGACATCTGAAACATTGAGAGTATTCTTCTCAAAGGGACATGGGTTTTACAAATTTCAAAATCATTATTCTGCCTAGAGACATATGTAATTCTAGTCAATTTTGGAATCCAAAGAAACCACGAGGGGAAACTACCTGGGAAGTAAGGCGGGTTTAAGCTGAGCATTGAAGCTGAAGATTTTTTTCTTGTATCACCCTTGCTTTTTGCGGTCAGGCTATTTGGTATTCCAGTGACAAAGTCCACTTTTTACTTTTACATCTTCTGTCTTTTCGCGTTTTGGTCCAGAAGGGAGCAGCTTGCATTTAAATCTATAGATTCATTTTCATTTTCGCGGGAAAGGAAAACCCCCATTCCACTTACAAGGCGTGTGTCCAATACTTACCTAAATTTTATGTCTGTGAGTTTTAAACTACGGCATCATTTCCTGTTCGGATGCTGTTATTGTCAACTGGTATGATGTCAGTACCTGAGAGAGTTAAACGATAAAGAAGCATGAATTTGTTTCGAGAGAGGGATCTTTTCGAGTAGGGGGAATTTGGAAAGATAGAGAAAATTATTGGATGCAAAATATAAAAGAAAATGAAGGAAAGATTTCGAGATCGCTTCTCCGTCCCAAGTGTGATCGTGTCGGTTGTGTACGATCGAACAACTTGCCGGTGGGTAGTGAACAATTTGAGCGTATGTCTTAACTTCATTTTTGCTTTAATTGACTGCCAACTTAATGTTGTTAGGAATCGATGCAGCAAACAGGCTCAACACAACGTTCTTGCTCAGTAAAATCCATTTCAGGCTCGTTTTGATGGAAAGTGGCGTCGTGACGCTCATATTACTCCTTAATAGACTTACTCGTGGATACCAGGCACTTTATTTATGCGGATTGGTCCATAAACTTTACTTGTGTATTTTCTGCAGTTAATTTGTTCTCTCGTACTTGAAGTCATTAATCAAACTGATCCCTGATCCTCCGATATTACTCTGAGCTGTTTTACAACCGATTGTTACAGAATAAGTTGCCACCGAATGATAAAGTTTTAATTGAATCATCCTTTGCTTCTGGGGGCTAAACCGCTGCAATTACTGAACTTTATCAAAATAGCGATGGATATTCTGTCAGTATTGTCATCCATTTGGATTGATTTTGTCATTTTGTTTATTTTATTCTTTTATTTACCTAATTCAGAAATTGAGTTAGTGAAATCGCTATATTTACCAACTGAGAACGGGATTTCGACAGTTACGGTTAAACCAGTCGTTTTCAGCTCCAGTCGATATAGCTCTAGGCTATATACAATAGTTTGTTGATCGGTTAACTCTATTCTAGGCACGTAAATATGGATCCTTTTTGGGGGGGGGGGGAGAAATTATAGATTATACTGAAAATATTTGAAACTATCCGCTAAAAATTTGGGATGGGGCCCAGGCAACCTGGATCAGGGCCCCCGTATTTGTGAGAAAAGAAGTCACACCAGGTTAGAAAAAGCTTTATAGTATTTTATCATGATTTTTTTTTTTTTTTGACGAAAAAATGAGACGAATGATGAATAAAAAAAAAATATCAGAATGTGGATGTTCATTAGTTTCGAATCTTGGACCGTGTAAGGATTTATTGTATTATACCCCTTTTTAGATCATATCTGCAGCGTAATAACATCTTATTCTATCGTGTTTCGTTGATGCTGCTATTACTTTGATTGAGCACAAACAATGGGCAAATTATGTAGAAATGCGAGATGTAAAATGAAAAAGCCCGAAAATCAAGCAATGTTTGGGGGAGGAGGGAGGGTGGGCATGAATCATTTCCATGTCATTTGTTCAAACTTTATGGTATTTTTTAGAGTAAAATTATCAGCATAGTTCTATAATGTTTCCAACTCAGGGAAATAGTTCCGAATCTTGTTTTCGGAAGATTTTTTACTTGCACTTTCACTAATATATCATGCAAAAAAATACATCCACGAAACAGTCAAGCAAAAAAAAAAAATTAAATCCTACCAGTTCTCAGCCAAGGTCCCTGTTTTAGCCCCACCTGCCCCCTATACACACACAAAGGCACAGCACACACACACACACACACATATATATATATATATATATATATATATATATATATATATATATATATATATATATATATATATATATATATATATATATATATACCAGGTTATATAAAGCTTTATAGTCTTTGATCATGATTTTTTTTTTTTTTTTTTTTTTTTTTGACGAAAAAATGAGATTAATGATGAATACAAAAAATATCAGAATGCGGATGTTCATTAGTTTCGAATCTTGGACCGTGTAAGGATAAATTGTATTATACCCCTTTTTAGGTCATATCTGCAGCGTAACAACATCTTATTCTATCGTGTTTCGTTGATGCTGCTGTTATTGAAAATGTATTTCAACCGTGACTTAGAGAGGAGCTAACGGCCCCTTGTCTACATGTTTGATCAAGTATGTGCGCGGGAAGCTTTTTAACGGAGAAAGCCATATTTTGGAGGGACGCAACTTTGATTGAGCACAAACAACGGGCAAATCATGTAGAAATACGAGATGTAAAATGAAAAAGCCCGAAAAACAAGCGTTGTTTGGTGGGGTGGGGGAGGAAGGAGGGTTGGCATGAATCATTTCCAATTCATTTGTTCAGACCTTGTGGTATTTTTTAGAGTGAAATTATAAGCATAGTTCTATAATGTTTCCAACTCAGGGACATAGTTCCGAATCTTGATTTCGGAAGAGTTTTTACTTGCACTTTCACTAATATATAGTGCAAAAAAGAAAATCCACGAAACAGTCAAGCAAAAAGAAAAAAAAAACAAAATCCTTCCAGTTCTCAGCCAAGGTTCCTGTTTTAGCCCCACCTGGTGCCCCCTATACACATACACACACACACACACACATATATATATATATATATATATATATATATATATATATATATATATATATATATATATATATATATATATATTGATTGAAAACGATTGATTGGCTAATCAGGTTAATTTCTGGTTTTAAGCTTTAAAAAAAATAGTAATTGGTTTATGCCCATTTGTAAAATAACAGTCTTGCTAAAAACATCAAACAGAAAACACAGGGCACAAAACATACCAATAAGCAAAGCGAAAATAAATGAATAGCGACAAATAAGAAACTATTAGTAGAATGAGTAAATGCAAAAGAAATTGCATAAAAGGTAAAAACATGCTAAAATTTTAACTATTTTACCTCGCTAAGCCCCTTCATCGAGGTCTTTATTCACAACGTCAAACCTTTAAAATAATCATCATATGTATTATCATTAAGAGCAAATATCTAAAATAATTGCGTTGATTTTTAAATCACTAAATAAAAATTTCAAACAGAGTGTGTTCGAGTTTGTTTTTTTTGTATATTAGTATTTTAATGGCTTTTCTAATCAAGCAAAATGAGGATTTTTTTGGCAGTGTCTAATGCTTGTTTTTAAGATAGAGCTTAGGCGTATCCTGGGATTTGGAAAACGAGGGTGTACCTTTTCATTGGTATTGGAAATGAATTTACCTATGGGGTTCTATTTTTAACTACATTATGTCAGGTCGACTACTTAAATAATTTTTTAAGTGGAACAATTCCAGAAATATATGGAAATTATTTTCAACCAGCTTTGAATTTAAAGCATATTTTATTTCAACGATTGGAATATATAACAAACGTATGAGAGCATCGGCCAGGTTAAAATTTGAAACTACAGTAAAATAAATTATTTTATGTCTTTTTTAGTTAAGTTTTTTTATGTCTTGTGTCAGTAACATTTTTTTACTTTACATTATTTATTACTTTTCCAGGCAAGCAGAATCTGAAAAATTTTGGGATTAGGGGGAGGGGGTATTTGGGACACAGGAAAGAGGGTGTTTATTAGGTTTATTACCCCCTTGTCTTCACCCATTGGTGATACACAACTGTGAGGAAGGCAAACATTCATCATTTTTGCAATTCTTAAGCGCTGAAAAATGCAATATTTTTTTTGGCTTTCTTGTCTAAGGACAAGAGCATCTAATTATGGACCGTTATGGTTTTAATAGTTTCGTAGGACATTAACCTGGCTATAGTAAGTTTTATTTTAGTTGAAGATAACCCTTTCTCCAATCCTTCTTTTAAGACCCTAAAGAAGCGTTTCGAAAAAATTGACCTTTGAAACATGGAATGAAGTGTTACGTGTTTTTTTACAATTTACGTGGATTTTTTTTTTTTTAACCACTGAGCAAGAATTAGGAGGTTTTACTTTAGAAAGGTTTGATTTTGCTATTGCCTAAAGATCACTTCTCTCCACTTCTTCCTAAAAGAACTCCTCTTTTGCCTAAGCTGCATAGAAGGCAATATAGTCCAATCATCGCTTGTACCCACAATATTTGAACAGAATGTCGTTTATTCAAGTAGTTCGCAAAAAGAGAATCCTTGAAACATGCTTTGTCAGCCGAAAAATTTGTCGCAGTTTAAAATTCATCATATTTAGATCAATATTTGAGTAATGAAAGGTTTTTTGAAAGGACCTATGTAAATGACCTTACCATGTTACGTGTCAGCATATAAGGCAAAAACCCAGGTTACATATCCGAATTCAGCGCCATAGGGAATAAAAAGACACTGTCTTGAACAAAAAATAAAAGCTCGCAAAATAATGGCTTCTAGAGCTGCTAAAAACACATCCACTAGTGAAAGTGGCTTAAAAATATTTCCCAATGAATTCAGAAGTTTCATAAGTTGTGTCATTACGAATCGCTTCATCAGTTTTTCTATAATATTCTATAAATTGCACAAGTTTCTAATTCGTCTTTCTATCCATTAAATAAAAAGAAAGTTTTTTTCAAATGAAAACAAAAGTAACACTAAACTTTAAAGAGATAAAAATTATTCTTTAGCCTATGCGAGGAAGGCTGCCCTCTCCTCAATCCCCCGCTTTGTTTGCTAAAGTTTTTGTATGCTTTAAAATTATTTCTTATTCCAATTTAACGGCCCTTGTGTTTAATTTGTCGTCCTTAAGGAATCGGGCTCACAGTCCGGCTTCAACATAAACATCAGGTTGAGGAGGGTGTCGCCCCCCTCTCATACGGAATAATTTTTGTTCGTTTTAAGGTTTAATGTCCTTAACGTTAATTTCGTTAAAAAAAAAATTTGATGACTGGTCGTTTTTAATAGAATCAAATGGGAGAGGGGTTACCTCCTCTCAAACCCAGCTCTTCGAATCAAAATTCAACATTTGCACAGCAATGCTTCGAGAAAATTAATTCTGTGACCACTTGAATATTCATTCAGTTCGTAAAAAAAATGCGGAATTTTATTTTTTATGGGTAGCGGCTTTAGGACTCAATCAAGTTAAATTTCTTTGCTCAATTTCGATGAAAATCCCACCCCTTTTTGGGAGAGTCTGCTTCTTGCTTTTAAAATAATAACAATTTTTGTGTGCTAATAATTCCTGCTTTTGAAATCAGAGCAATTTTTATATGCTAATATGAATGATGATAAAGTTTAAAATTAACACGTTTTGTATATTTAGAATCAGCTTACATTGTAGATTTTGCCGTTGCAGGAATTATAATCAAAACTTTGGTTTTGGAGTTTTGGTTTCCATTGACAAGGATGACTCTTCGCTTATAGTTTGCTACTACGAGGTGTTTGGTTCAAGGTTCTTTAAAATTGAAGGAGGCTACTACTCCCTCTTTTAGCCCTCTGTTTTACATACAAGTTTAATATTCATGTAACCATACATTACTCCATTATAGGTCATGGAGCCTTTGTGGGAATTTGTGGTAGTACTATTAGATAATCTTTGTTATCTTTTGCTTGAAATAAGTTTTATCTATCTTATCTATCCCTTAAAAAATCTACCCCTCCAAATATTCATTAGAAGGGGGGATCTGAAATTTCAAATTCTTCAGGTCCCCCCCCCTTTCTGGAAATTTCCTGGTGGTGCTCATGATGCCCCGGGCTTTCCACATTTTGACCAATGAAACTTGCGAATGTAATCTTTTATGTTACACCGAAAAAGTAAGTTTGCAATATGAATGGGAACCATCATCCCCAGCACCCATTTTACATGTACAGCCGAAAAGTATTCCGGGAATCCGAATTGTAAAGCTTTTACTATAAGTGGTATTTCCTTTGAATTCAAGATTTTCGTCTTTAAACTATCATTATGTGCTGGCATTAAAATAGCAAATTTTAAATATAATGAAGCTTTTGCACTTATTGTTTTGATTATTTATATATATTCCCCACAAATTTAAATAATCCAAATTAATTTAAATAAAAATTCTTGGAGATTTTTCCAATGCAGTGTTAGCCCTTGGCCGTACCGCGACTGTGAACTAGGTTACTCATGACCCTATATTTGGATGTAAGCTGTTTTGGTGGCTTTTCTTATAGATTTTTTTTTCGTCCCCTTGTTGATTCACAATTATGATATGTTTCAAGTTTTCTTGTTAATCCCTCTTTCTTAAATTGACTATTCCAAAAAAAATGTGGCTTACTGCTTGACTTTGTCTGGTATACTTAGTGGGTCAATTGGTAGATATTTTTCCAATTCCACAAGATCTGTGATGAAAGTCAACTTCTTACTGAATTTTGAACTATAAGAAAAAAAAATTATTAAAATAAAACTAAGTTTGTATTAAAACATAAAGTAAGGTGTTTCACTTTCTAAAGCTCTCTCTCTCTCTCTCTCTCTCTCTCTCTCTCTCTCTCTCTCTCTCTCTCTCTCTCTCTCTCTCTCTCTCTCTCTCTCTCTCTCTCTCTCTCTCTCTCTCTCTCTTTCTCTCACGCAATGATCACAATGTGATGACCACAAGTGACCCAAATTCAAATAAATAGTTTATAACGGTTTTCTGCCAAATTTGGGTCAGGATCCTAAGTCTATGAATTAGTCGTATGATCCTAAGTCGTTGAAATACTTCTGTGAAGCTACAAGTGGAAGCTTCTTGAATGCTGCAAATGACTATTTCTATGGATAAAGGACTTGTCCTACAAAGAGCGACAATGTTTGCAAGGCTATACTGACGGTCGGGTAGTTTTGAAAGACTTTTATTACCACAATTTAAATGTGGAGCTGTTGTGATTGGTGGGGCTGGAACTACAAAAATGTGTTGCGGTGTTATTTTCAACCAACTAATTTAATGAGGCATGAGTAAACCGCGTTTGAATATCCGCCACGCTGAAAAGAATGGATCAATAAGGCCATGGAGGAAATAAGAGGCCCGTTCTTTTGCACTAAGATCTTACATCTAAATACTCACATCTTTCTGGTAAGATTTCCGTTCTTTTAACTCATCTTTGTTCTAAGATCTTACAGCTCGCTGATGTTAGCAAAAAGTGTGAAAGACACCATCTTTCTGCCATATAGAAAAATGATGAGAGAACTTTGATGATATTCTCATCATTGTTCTTAGACCGCTGATCAGAGCAGAATGATGAAAGACGTTTGCAAAAGAACGCCATAAGATGTAAGATCTTAGTCCTAAGATTTCACTTTTAACCGTTTTTTGTCAAAAGATGTAAGATCTTACCACATAGATGAGTAAAAGAACGGCCCTAATGACGCGTGGAGCAAGAATGTTAATAGTCAAGTTCTTTGCCTTTGATATGTAGTACTTACATTCTGAATAAGTTCATCCACAAAAATCTCTTGGATTATTACATTATGCCAAAGAAAGGTACAGCTGATTGAGCAGATACATTTTAGATCGTTACCACACATAATAAGTGCAAATAAGAAGCTTATCAAACTTTCATTGGAGAATTTCTTACGAAAAAACATTTACAGGAATTTTGGGAAAGGTCTGAAACCTATCAAAAATGACATCATATCGAAATGAAAAGTTTACCTTTGTAATTGCCATTGTCGAAAACCCTATGTAGGAAAATTTCAGCACCCCACCTTGAAGAACAAGAAAAATTTTCTTTTTTTCTCTTTTTTTTTTTTCTTACTTTATATATAATCGCTTTTTATTAATTCAACTTGATAACCTATCAGGAAGTGCAATATGACACCCAAAAACGGCATTTTGTACGCCATTTCTGTAATGGAAAAGCTGAGAAGAATGAAAAGGGTACTATCATAATCTTTATGGTCGAAAGCCTCAAGCCTGAGATGTATAATCCCCCCCCCGCCTTTGTATATTCCCCTCCAAGCCCCCTTAATATTTCCTGTAAAGTATCTACTCACTAACAAAACTAACTGGTTACTGCAACATCATAGAGAGCTGCTTAATGTTTCATTTAAAAGTTAATTTTTATATTTGCGGGTTTTTTATAAATCCCTCTTAATCACAACGTCATAAAGTGTCATATAGCACCAAAAATGACACCTCGCCTATTTTATTACCACACTAAATGTTAGACCCAAATATATAGAAGAGGTTGATCAGGGTTGATCAATTTTGAAGACTTCCTCAACGGAAGTCTTCATTTGTGCTCATCGTGTTTTTCCTGGGTCGGTTGTTTCTTTGAGGTTATCCCACAAAGTCTCAGCATTGATCATGGGAATCCCTCAGCAATGCCTCCTCCTCTGTCATCTCTGGCAGGTCCTTAACAGAGGAGGTATTGGATATAATGCTTTATTGATAAATGACTTTCACAAGCTAAACAAGCCGAATTCACATTTCAGGTCAAATAAGGTTAAAATAAAAACATGAATTACAGGCATAACGCAAATAAAAAATTAGTAAAAATAAAAGAAATACTGGAAATAACTAGAATAAGAATCTTGGGCAAAAAACAACACTGAAAACTAGAACCAAAAGAACTAGAGTTCCAACTACGTCACAAAAGAATAAGTTAAGGAACAAGTAAAAAAAGGTGATAATGTAAAAACTCACAACAAATAAAACTAAAACGAAAAAACAGTGAACAGTGAACTTTCAAAGTGCTTTTTGACAGTGAAGACTTAATTATTTCTTCTTGTTTTATTTAAGTACCTTTGGACGGGATCGACGGGCTGGTCCTTTATGCCTCAGCATCGAGCTTCAGTGAATAGCATTAGACAATACGTCGTCCACATAGAACTGGCATATTTCTTGGGAAGGGCTAGACTTGGGTAATTACTTAATTTTACAGAGGAGATTTGAAAAGTTAAGATTTAATCCACAAGAAAAGATTAACGAATTAGGCTTACAAAGAAAAGAAAAGCAACTTTTTTCATGAGTTTGGGTGCTCAACATCCCAGAAACATGGCACCAGAATGAGGAACAAGAGAAGAGTGTCTGGGCTTGTGAGAATTCACGGTTCCGAAGAATTTTGAACAGTTACTGGTCACAGAAGATGAGAAACCCCTCCATCTGTGGAATGATGCAACAATCTTTAGTGATTGACGCGATAAGGTTTTCGACTGCAGAGATGTTTGGGACATGTTCTGCGCATGAACAACCATGTGCTCCCAAAAGCCACTTTGAGTTGGGAGCCACTACGAAGCTGCAGCCGAGAAGACCCATAAATACACTGCTCCGTACTCACCAAAGTGATCAACACAGCCTGCATATTTCTGTTGAACCATAATGGAAGGACATCATTACAGCAAGAAATCCAAATTATAGTTGGCGACTCATTCGTGAAGCCCTGGGTGCCTCTGGAGGCACAGGCGGTCCTAAAGTCAGAGTGGTTAATGTCTTTGGTTAATGTTTAAACCTTTTTGATCCAACCTAGAGCAAAACAAAGGATTTTTCTTACTTTGAGCGCAGAAATACCCTTAATTCGTAACATTTGTATATGTTACCTGATAATCAAAACACCCACCCTTGCAACTACTTGTCAAAACTTTTCATAAGCTCTACTCTCAAACTTACCTCACGAACGGTCTAGCCAGAGTCACTAAGGTCTTCAACCATATTGTGGGATGCACTATGTACAGTGTTCTTAAATTTTTTCGAAGTCTTCTGTCAACTAGCTGATAGCAACGTCTAATCCACCCCATTGTAGGCATGCAAGACCTTGGTGTAGCACCATGAAGATAGACCAAGATATAGTCTTCTGCCACTAAGGCATCAAGAGTGATAAGTACATATCTAAAAATTAGCTTAAGGTTATTACATATATACGATTTTTGCAAATCCCAAAGTTTGGGCTGGAACTGCTTAAAGGGACCCAGATTAGAATTGTCCAAATAACACTGCATTATCTAGAAAAAGATAATAACGGGACAGAATCTAATTGAACGCTCGATTTGTATACAAAACAGAACTTGTGAAAATTACAGAGCAACAGGTTGTTTACCCAAATTTACGCATGTTCTGTTATACAACTGATAGAAGCTACAGATGTTTAATATATTTACGGCTTATGTTGTAATGTTTTGAGGTCAAGAACCGTGATTACACATCTTTATTATGTAATATATTACTTATATGACAAGCGTTAGTTTCACGGGTTGTAGAAGATATATGAATTGAAAGCCAAAAACACTGTCAGGGACGTACTAATCAAACTTTTGGCTCAAGCAGACTCATTAAACGGCAAAAATCTTTCTTGTGCTTAAAACCTGTTTCACGCAGGACTCGCGGAAAGAAGTTTAACACTGTGAAATTTGCGTTTTTCAAAATTGTTCAGGCAGATTCACAACAGTAAATTTAACCGCCGGATTAAACGGTTTTGTAAGATGTTTTGACTAAACAATTGCCAAAATTATTTGAAGCAATCATGATAAAGACATGATTTTAGCCACATTTGGTGACTGGTAGGAGGCTGTTATGCCCCTTTGATGTTGCAGGAAACTTGAAATATATATTATACTTTCTTTTAGATCTAAACATTTATATTATGGCAGTTTTGTTAGTTCAACTATAAAAAGAAAAGTGCAACAAAATTAAATTGAATCATTTTAGCTGATCAATTTAAAAATCCTAGGCCCTATCTGTTGTTTCTTTTTTTTGACGTTACTTTAAAGCAGCTATCTAACAAAAATTGGTCCAACCTATAGCGAAAAGGCGGATGAGAAATTAATTTATTTTAATTGGGAAAAACAAAACATTGCTTTAGCCGATTTTTGTCCATTGGCTACATTGCAATTTCTATAATGTTTTAATATATAAACCCACGATCCAAAACTGGATTCATGGGTTACTACTTCCTGGATTAATTTCGAAAATCATTTACAGTATACTGTTTTTGAGGATGTTAAAAAAAAAAAAATACTTCGAAATTAGGAGTTGTTTGTCGAAATTAGTTTGGTCAGGCAAAGTTCACAACAGTAAATTTAACCGCCGGATTAAACGGTTTTGTAAGATGTTTTGACCTAAAAATTGCCAAAATTATTTGAAGCAATCATGATAAAGACATGATTATAGCCACATTTGATGAATGGTAGGAGGCTGTTATGCCCCTTTGATGTTGCAGGAAACTTGAATTATATATTATACTTTCTTTCAGATCTTAACATTTAGATTGTGGCAATTTTGTTAATTAAACTATAAAATGGAAAGTGCAACAAAATTGAATTGAATTATTTTAGCTGATCAATTAAAACTCATATGTCATTTCTTTTTTTTTGACGTTATTTTAAACCAGCTATCTAAACAAAAATTGATCAAACCTATAGCAAAAAGGCGGATGAGAAATTAATTTGTTTTAATTGGGAAAAACAAAATATTGCTTTAGCCGATCTTTGTCCATTGGCTACATTGTAATTTCCACAATGTTTTGATATATAAACCCACGATCCAAAACTGGATTCATGGGTTACTACTTCCTGGATTAATTTCGAAAATCATTTACAGTATACTGTTTTTGAGAATGTTTAAAAAAAATACTTCGAAATTAGGGGTATGAATCAACTTACAGAAATAAATTGTCCATTACGTATTCATAGTCTCTCCTGCTTTTGTCTGGTAGGTGGCATGCGCTAAACACAATTATTGCTGTTTGTCTGTTATCTCTTGCGTATCCTCCATGCGATAGTACCTAAATGAAGACATTTTGATTAAAGAAAAAGTAAATTCTTCTCTTATTATGTATTTAAATTGTCTTTGTTTTGTTTTTTATAGCTAGAATAGGGTTGAGAGTGCAACAGAAAGTCAAAGTGTTAAGATACCTGCCTCAGAAATAAAAACAAACATCATAAGGTTCATCATCTAGGTCACTATAACATTTAACTAACCGTCAAATTTTTACACATCAAACTTTAACTTACGTGTCTCCCTATAAATTCTTGCTCAAAATTAAATACAAATACTTCTAGATCCTTCTGTTTATTAAAGCAAAGTAACAGACAATTTTAAGTCATGTTAGTAGAGTTTCGAATCAAATTGACAAATATTAAAAAAAAGACGTTGACCACAAGCCAGTGAAGCAAATAGAACAGGCAAACAGAATCTAGGGAACACCAACAAAGGAGACTTTGAGAACTAAGATTTTAATCTGCAAGAAAAGATTAACAGATTGGCTTACAAAGAAAAGAAAAGCAACTATCGAAAGAGTTGACAATTAGTATTCTCAAGAGCAAGGAGATGCCAGAATGACTTCCAATTTACATAGACATTGTTGTGGATATTTATTACCTACGGTATTGGATTGGAGGAATGCTGCTTTTAATCGTAATCCTGAATTTTTAAGCACCATCTAATATTGAAAATTATGCTCTGAAACATGGACGCTCGGAAAAGCCAATGAATACTTGTTAGATGTTATCCAGAGAAATTGACTGCGGATAGTTCTGGGTGGCTGACTGACCGTATTTCAAACAGTAGGCTGTACGAACAATGTGGTAGAATCCCTCTTTTCAGGGCAATAATGAAAGAAAGATTGAGATGGCTAGGGCACGTTGTGCGGATGAAGGATGACAGATTGCAGAAGATTGTCCTTTTCGGCCAACCGTCTAGGGCTAAACGGAATACAGGTCTTCCTCATCTGGGGTGGGAAGACGCCATAAAGAAAGATTTAAAGGAAATGGGAACTTCCTGGGAGGGTGTAAAAAGGGAAGCTTTGAATAGATTGGGATGGAGGAGGAGTGTGCATAACTGTGTTGGCCTCAGGCTGCATGATGCTGGGGTGAGTTGTTAGTAGTAGTAGTAGTAGTAGTAGTAGAGGTATTCGCAGTATCTACTTCCGCTTCAACTTGAAAGAAGTTAATTGTCCAGTATTTCTTTGTGACAAAGAGAAACACTCAACAGGTTTCAGCACTGCATATTTGGCAATTCTAAGTGAGTGTACAACATTTTCCCTTTATTCTAAAAATAAATAAAAAAAAAACAAAGGAAAAAATAGTTCTTTCAATTCGTAAATTGTTTGGGTCTCAAATTGTTTGAACTTGTCATCATATCTAATGGCAGGGCCTGGTACGGAAGAGGGTATGGATTCGTGACACATGGCGAGAAGATTCGTAGCTACTGTCTATTATTGTATATTCTTACTCCTACTACTCGGTCGTGTTTAGAAAGAACTTCCAATAAGAGACTCAAAAGCATCAACCTAAATGCTCAGCCATATATTGGATTAATATTTCAACGCTAGTTTAACTGAGATAGGAATTGCCAATCTATTAGCAAATGTGTACCTTTTTATATGGGTCGATTACGTTTACATTCGAGTCGCTTTTCCAGACCAGAAATAACAACACTGCGCCATTTTCTTTCTTCCTCTCTCTCCTCGTAAGGGGCTTCAGGTATAACATCAGGCCGTATTGACCCTAGAGAATATGGCAAAATAAAATAGTTTGTATGAAAAAATAACACTATCTTTTGAACGTCATAACGTAACCAAATCTTTACCCTTTTGCGATGTGTATTACTTTTGCTTCAATTTTATTGAAAACTTAAAATGATTTATATGCTTTAGCTGCTGCATATCTATTCAAAATTAACCTCAAAAGAAAGGCTGTATAGAATTGAACATCAAAGGAAAACTGATTAGGACTAAGGCTTTTTAAAGGAGAGCCAGTGGGTCTTTGTGTACATGGAGGGAGTCTGCTTGAACCCTCAAAAATTCTGCCCCTATGCTCAAATTACCTAACTCTCCGGGAGCCTTCAGATAAATATATGAAGAGGTTTAGGGGGGGGGGCCGGGGCGGTGGAAGTTACTATATAATCCTTTTTGATCTGATTATATAATCTTTTTTGATCTGATTGTTGCTGATGGGTAATAGAACACCTCTTATTACAGAATATACATATATATATATATATATATATATATATATATATATATATATATATATATATATATATATATATATATATATATATATATATATATATATATATATATATATATATATATATATATAAGGAATCATACAGGAAAGATTTAGGAGTTTGGTCTTGATCTTACTCGAGATTGTTAGGTGAAGTTTAAGGGGGAATATTTGTTTGGCGGTCCATCCCTTTGAAAAAAATCCTAGGTGATACCCCCGTGAAACATTCCGTCAATAACAAAGACCCAATAAAATAAAGAAAATTAGGACAAGGAAATAAAATAATTTACTTTCTAATACTGAACCATTTATGCTGGGTGATATAATAACATCATTCTGGTTTGAAGTTCGACTCGGCAGGCCTAAATTGTAGTCACGCTGTTCCGTGTAGTCTGCACTACGAAGTGGGTCTCTCTGAGTCAGTAATGTTTTTGGCCTAGAAACTAGAAAAAGGCAATCAATAAATATAACGGAGTATCTTTACCAGTTAATGTTATAACAATGTGAAATAACAATGTAGGCTAACCAAGATTGATCTTATGAACAATTTTTAAGGTTTCTTATATAGAATCATGCTATCTCAAATTCTATCTCAAAAATTTTGATTGGATGTGTTCGGGGAAATGGTGGGTGTCAGAGGGAGGTTAGTTGCCCTCCCATCACTATTGATAATTAAAAAAGGCACTAGCCCTTTGCCATCCTCAACGACCTAATTTCCAGAACTTTCAACTACGTTGAACAAGATGGCTATATCAAAATTTTGATTGGATGTATTTGGGGAAGGTGGGCGTGACAGCAAGTTTAGTTACCCTCAAATCACTTTCGACTATTAAAAAGGGCACTCGCCCTTTCAATTTCCAATCCAATGAGCCCTTTTTGAAGTTTCTACAACAAAACTTTCTGTAAAAACCGTATATGCCCCCAGGGCATAACTTACAACCCTTTCCCTGAGGGCTGTGGGGGGGGGGTTGTCATCCTCAAAGATCGAATTTCCAGAACTTTCAACTATGTTGAACAAAATGACTATCTCAAAATTTTGATTGGATGTGTTTGGGGAAATGGTGGGCGTGAGAGGGGGCTCAGTTGCCCTTCAATCACTTTCAAATATTTAAAAGGGCACTAGCCATTTCAATTTCCAATCGAATGAGCGCTTTTTGAAGTTTCCAAGACAACGCTTTCAATAAAAACCTTATATGTGCCAGGGCATAACATACAACTCTCGCCCTGAGGGCTTTTGGGGGGTGGAGGGGGTTGTCATCCTCAAAGGATGAAAGGATTTCAACTATGTTAAACAAAATGGCTATCTCAAAATTTTGATTCGATGTGTTTGGGGAAATGGTGGGCGTCAGAGGGGGATTAGTTGCTTTCCAAGTTGAGTATTAAGAAGGACGCTAGCCGTTTCAATTTCCAATTGAATGAGCCCTTTTTGAAGTTTTTCCGACACAACTTTCTATAAAAACCTTATATACCCCCAGGGAATAACTCACAACCCTTTCTCTGAGGGCTGTGGGCGGGTTATCATCCTCAAAGATCGAATTTCCAGAACTTTCAACTACGTTGAACATCTCAAAATTTTGATTGTATGTGTTTGGGGAAATGGTGGGTGTGAGAGGGAGGTCAGTTGCCCTACAATAACTTTCGACTGTTTAAAAGGGCATTAGCCCTTTCAATTTCCAATCGAATGAGCGCTTTTTGAAGTTTCTACGACAACACTTACTATAAAAAAAACTTATATACCCCAGGGCATAACTTACAGCTCTTGCCCTGAGGGCTTTGTTGGGGGGGGGGTAGTCATCCTCAAAGACCTAATATCCAGAACTTTCAAATACGTTGAACAAAATGGATATCTCAAAATTTTGATTGGATGTGTTTGGGGAAATAGTGGGTGTCAGAGGGGGGTAGTTGCCCTCCAATCGCTTTTGACTATTAAGAGGGGCACTAACCCTTTTAATTTCCAATCGAATGAACCCTTTTTGAAGGTTTTACGACAATGCTTTCCATAAAAACCTTATATGCCCCCAGGGCATAACTTACAACCCTTGACCTGGGGGCTTTGGGAGGGTTGTCATACCTAATTTCCAGAACTTTCAACTACATTGAACAAAATGGCTATCTCATAATTTTGATTTCAATCCTTGACCTGGGGGGGGGGGTGTCATCCCTTGACCTTGGGAGGGTTGTCATCCTCAAAGACCTAATTTCTAGACTTTCAACCACGTTGAACAAAATGGCTATCCCAAAATGTTGATTAGATGTGTTTGGGGAAATGGTGGGCGTCAGAGGGGGGTTAGTTGCCCTTCAATCACTTTCGAACATTAAAAAGGACGCTAGCCCTTTGAATTTCCAATCGAATGAGCCCTTTTTGAAGTTTTTACAACAACGCTTTCTATAAAAACCTTATATGCCCCCAGGGCATAACTTACAACCCTTGCCCTGAGAGCTGTGAGGGAGTTGTCATCGTCAAATACCTAATTTCCAGAATTCAACTACGTTGAGCAAAATGGGTATCTCAAAATGTTGATTAGATGTTTTGGGGAAATGGTGGGCGTGAGAGGGGGGTTAGTTATCCTCCAATTACTTTAGACATTTAAAAAGGGCACTAGCCCTTTCAATTTACAATCGAATGAGCCCCTTTTGAAGTTTCTACGACAGCGCTTTCTATAAGAACCTTATATGCTCCCAGGGCATAACTTAAAACCGTTGCCCTGAGCGCTGTGGGGGGAGTGTCATCCTCAAAGACATAATTTCTGGACCTTTCAACTACATTGAACAAAATGACTGTCTCAAAATTCTGGTTGGATGTGTTTGGAGCAATGATGGGCGTGGGAGGGGTTTTCTTTGCCCTCCAATCACTTTCGACTATTAAAAACGGCACAAGCGCTTCCAATTTCCAATCGAATGAGCCCTTTTTGAAGTTTCTACGACAGCTTTTTCGATACGAAGTGCCCTGGTCTAAAAGATAAAACGAAAAATAATACATTGTGCCAACATCGTTCTTTACTTAGACAGCGCTATGGCACTGCCTCTGATCATCACAAGGAAAAAACTCAAGGTGAGCTGAAGGATATACCCCCTCGCCCAATAAAAAATGATAACACTAATAATAGTAAATTAATGTAACTATCAATGATCAAGATTTCCAAACCATTGCACCTTCAATAGCAAAGAAACTGTTGACGAAAATTTCACTGAAGCAAATTTTAATTGAAGCCTGATTGTAAGTCTTAACTTTACGAGGGAAGAATAGTTAAAGCACGGAAATAATTTTTCCGACCAGGCTCTTGTGCCTAAATTTTCCATTATTTCCTTAGAGGTTGAAACATTAAAACCCAAGTAAATTATCAGCAAATTCCTGCTTGATGCTGTCAGTTCTTTCTTCTTCTTTTTTGCTGTTCTTGATCACTTTTTTCTGCTGCTCTTGAGCGATTATGTACAGGATTTTGGTAAAACTGTAAAAGTCGAACTTTTACAGTTTTACAGGATTTTGGTAATACTGCGTCATTGGCACTTTACTCAAAACTGGTATGGCTCGAACAGTCTTGAAAAAAAACTAATTAAATTAATTTGAATATTTGATATTTAATAATTTTAAGTGCTGAAAGCTATTCAATTTAAAATTTCGTCTCACTGTCTCACATCAATGTTGTAATAAGTACAAAAAAATATTTGTAATATAATTCGTTTCCAGTAAAGAGCCAATGACAAGGCTTAAGAATTTTACAGTTAGGAAGGGGACAGTAGCCAAACACTTGTTTTTAGTAATTTTTGTTCTTTTTAAGCTTGGTTTGCATAGTCATTTTATGTTTTACTCCTTTTAAGATCTATTACTCGCTTTCAGAAATTAATATCAGTAGGGTTCTATACCCCAAGCTTTCTAAAAGCCAGAATATAATTTGCACTTTATTGAACAAATTCAAATGAATCTACTGAAAAAAAAAATCTGCATTGTCAGTTTAATGTACACAAGCTGATATTTATTCCTTGAAATCTTAATTGATTTTTAATTTCTTAAAGTTAGAAAGGTTAAAACATTTAAAAGAATTTTTTTCAGTAAAGTACTAATTATATTCTGGCTTTTAGAAAACTTGGGGTTTTAGGACTCATATTAATTTCTGCTCGTTTTGAGTTTTACTCTTATTTATTTCAATTTATGTTTGTATTGGGTTTCATTTATTTATTGATACTGATTCGTGGTAGTTGTATTCTTGGCAGATTATTTGATTCTGTTTTTGTTCATTTTGGTTTAATGGAGTTCTTTTGATGGAGGGCTCATTTGCCCTTTGATCACTTTCTACTAATAAAAAGGTTAGTATTCTTTTCAATTTCCAATTAAATGAGCCCTTTTTGAAGCTTCTACGACAAAAATCTCTATAAAAAACCTTATATGCCCCAAGGGCATAACTTACGACCCTTGTCCTTAGGGCTATGGGGAGAGGGTTCTCATCCTCAAAGACATAATTTCCAGATCTTTCAACTACGTTGAACAAACTGGCGATAACAAAATATTGATGGGGAATGTTTGGGGAAATGATGGGCATGGGGGGGGGGGGTTCCCTCCGAATATTTTTGACTACTAAAAAGGGCAATAGCCCTTTCAATTTTCAATCGAAAGGGCCCTTTTTGGAATTTTTACGACAACACTTTCTATAAAAATATTATATGCCCCCAGGGCATAACTTACAAACTTAGCCCTGAGGGTTGTGGGGGGGGGGGGGGTTGTCATCCTGAAAGAACTAATTTCCATAACTTTCAACTACGATCAAAAAAATGGCTATCTCAAAATTTTGATTGAACGTGTCTGGGGAAATGGTGGGCGTGAGAGGAGGTTAGTTACCCTCCAATCACTTTCGACTATAAAAAAGGACACTAGCCCTCTCAATTTCCAATTGAATGAGCCCCTTTTGAAGTTTCTACGACAACGCCATCTAGAAAAACCTTATATGCCACCAGGACATAATTTACAGCCTTTGCCCTGGGGGGGTCTGTCATACTTAAATACATAATTTCCGTAACTTTCAACTACGTTGAACAAATGGCTCTCAAAGCTGATTGAATGTGTTTAGGGAAAGGGTGGGCATGAGGGAGGGGGGGGGTTGTTGCTCTCCATTCACTTTCGACTATTAAAAAGTCACTAGCCCTTTCAATTTCCAATCAAATTAGCCCTTTTTGAAGTTTCTACGACAACACTTTCTATAAAAACCTTGTATGTCCCAGGACATAACTTACAACCCTTGCCCTGAAGGCTCTGAGGGGGCTATTATCCTCAAAGACCTAATTTCCAGAGCTTTCAGCTACATAAAGAAAGGAAAACGAGCAAAAATGGGGTTTTTAAAGGCCAAATGAAAATACTGAAAAAACACAACAAAGCGAATATTTCAAGGGGACAAACGAATCTCTTTTTCAGCGCGAAATGAAAACATATAATCAATGCGAGTGCCGAAGAACAAACTAACAAATAAAACACGGAAATTCAATATGAATGTGAAAAAAAAAAACAATGAAAAAAAAACAAAACATTAAAAGATGAATAAAAATCAATAAAAGCCAAAAAATTTTAAGAATTAAAACCAAACACCTAACAACAATAAAAGTGAGTCATTCACTAATATCCGTGATTTGCAAAGAAATTCAAAACTTAACCGCCGTCGACAGATACTAGCGAGTAACTGAGAAATAAAAGACAAACATTCATTCACTCAAACCAAAACGAAACAGCATTGAATGAGTTTGAGAGCTACGTCATCTGACTCCTGATTTTAATAAATGCATTCCTCGCACACATTCTTTGAGAGTTAAGGGGTTGTTGACGTATCTGATTAAGTGATTGGGAAAGTGTTACAAGGTTTATATCTGGGACTATTAAAGTATCGGCTTCTCTTTTGAGAAAACCGATTTATTCTTAAATCACCTGAACCCCTGTTCAAAGCTAGAGCTAAATGTTGGTATTTCTAAATTTTAACAGCGTCTCTGTAATGCTGGACAATACCTTTGTCATGCAAAATTAGGCTAGCTTGATTATACAAAATAGTATGGTCTGGGTTTTCAAAAATGTGCTCTGCAAAGGCAGAGTCAAAACTTTCTGTTTTTTCCGCCTTTTAAATGTGTTATTAATTGAAGTAGAGTGCTGAGTTAATCTATCCGTTAGTCGCTGATCAGTTCTTCCGATATAAAAAAGACCACACGAACAAAAAATTTTGTAGACACCGGAGTTTTCACCTATCGGGGTAGGTTCTTTACCTTGATAAGTTTGGGAACTGATAGTTTTTCTGGGTCTATAGTAAGTGTAAATGTTATTTTTTTTGTAGATTTTTTGAAATGTGGTCTGAAACCCCTCTAAGGTACAGGAGACCAAGATAAACTAAATTTTCCATTTGATTTGCGTTTTCTGTGTAACTATCTGATAGTCTTTTAATTTGTTTTGCAATTACAGAATTTAGTAAACTAATTGGATAACCATTCCCAAATAAAATGTCTCTAAGGTGGTAAAGCTCTGAATCCAAGAAGCGTGTAAGTAACGGTCACTATGTGGGGGTTTCCTATACACACCACACTCGAAACACGTATCATTTCGGTGCACCAGAACATCTAAGAAAGGAAGACGCCTTTCTACCTCTGATTCCTGAGTAAATTTAAGTTTTGGATCCAAGGAGTTTAGCAAGTGAAAAAAAGAACCCAGAGACTCGTCACCATGCTCCCACAAATAAAAAATATCATCTTTAAAACGAACACAAAATTCAGGTTTACAAAAACTTTACAAAATAGCCCTTTCTTCAATGTCTTCCATGAAGACATTAGCCTGTGGTGGTGAAAGGGTGGTGCCCATGGGAAGCCCATATTTTTGTCTATAAAAAATGCCTCTATAATGGAAGTAAAAAGAAGTTCTGTTACAAAGGGCTGTAAGTGAAAGAAGTGTCTGATTCGAAAGAGTAGATTTTTCTGATATAGATGGACTAGAACTAAGTTTATGCTCCAAAATCAGTTCGGCCTTTTGAGGATCACAACTGGTATACATTGAATATGCATCAAAACTGCCAATTCTTGTATTTGGTTTAACCGAAACTTGCTTTACCTTGGGAACAAAATCAGCGGAATTTTTAATATAGGATTTTTGAGCCTGAATTAGTGGACGAAATACTTCTGATAAGAATTTCCCTATTTTTGCTGTAGGAGAATTAAAAAAAGAAACAATGGGTCGAAGTGGATTACCGGGCTTATGAACTTTAGGAAGACCATAGAAGCGAGGGGATGTGCACCACGTGGGTAAAACCTTTTGTACAATTGATCTGTGATTTCACCTTTTCTTTTTAGATCAATAAAAAAAAACTTTCCGAAAAATAAGTTTTTCAAAGAAAAGTAAAGGCCATTTAAACTTTGGCTCAGGAGATACAAATACCTGTTAAAATTCAAACTCAAAACATCCAGAAATTACTATTAAAGAATAAATGAAACCCAAAACGAACATAAATTAAATAAACAATCATAGCAAAAAACATACAACAAGTAATAATATAAATGAATAAAGATATCTTAAAGCGAGTAATGCTTAGATTGAATATGAAAATCAAGCTTAAAACGAAAACAAATATTTTGCTATTAAAGTATAAATGAAACTTAAAACGAACAGAAATTAAATAAACAATCAATACGAACAATTATAAAATATATATTAATGTAAATGAATAAATAAATCTTAAAACGAGTGAAACTTAAATTGAATATGCAAATCAAGTTTGAATCGAATAAAAATAACTACAAGCAAGAGTTTGGGTATCTTATCACTGCAGAAGCCTAAAACCTACTGCGTCATTGCCGCTTTACTGAAAACAATTCTCTGAAATATTTTCACTTTTGTAACTTTAAGAAATCAAAAATTAATTAAGATTTGGGGAATAAATATCAGCATATTTATATTAAATTGACAATGCACATTTTTTTTCAGTAAACTCATTTGAATTTTTTTTCAGTAAAGTACAAATTATATTCTGTCTTTTAGAAAGCATAGGGGTTCTGAACCCTAATCACATTAATTTATGCTCGTTTTGAGTTTGACTCTAATATTTATTTAAATTTTTGTCCGTTTTGGGTTTTATTCATTTATTGATGCTGATTTGGGGTAGTTGTATGCTTGGTAGATTATATGATAGTCCGGACGCCAGGTGTTGAAAATGTGAACCATACCACGACGGAATGGGGCTGCTACAAGAATTAGCCTACCCTCCACCTCCTAAATTGACCATGCGGATTCAAAAATACCAATGACACTTGCTTGCGAGTGGTAGAACCCTCCGAAACTTGACATTTTATTATATTTTGGTGTTTCATGCAAGAAAATGCATGTTCCACAAAATTTGAGGTACAGTTTTCCGCTCAAATAGAAATGCCTAGAAGCCATAGAATGTTTTCATAACAAACTAACACGATTAGTTACAAAAAATAGCAGAGTTAAAAAAAATGGCAAAACTATATGAGTCTTGAACAGTCTTGGAAAGTATAAACAAAATCAAATTGAATGTTAGATATATAATGATATTAATTGTTGAAAGATCCATCAGTTCAAGATTTTTTTTCACTGTAATTTTTATCTTTATTTTCAAAACTGTAAGAACTGGAAAATAATAAATTTTTAATATACGAGTAATTCGTTTTCAGTGGAGCACCAATGACGCAGAAGGCTTTAGGTTTTTACAGTTAAAGAAGGGGGCAGTATCCAAACTTTGTTTGTAGTGAAACTATATTTGTTTTGACCAATCTTGGAAAGAACTAATAAATTAAATTGAATATTTGATGCATAATGATATTAATTGCTAAAAGCTCATCAGTTCAAAATTTTTCGGTAAGTTTAACATTTATTTTCAATATTAAGTACAAAAGAAAACATTTGTAATATAATTCGTTTTCAGTAAAGCGCCAATGACGCAGTAGGTTGTAGGCTTCTGCAGTGATACGATACCCAAACTCTTTTTTGTAGTTATTTTTATTCGATTCAAACTTGATTTGCATATTCAATTTAAGTTTCACTCGTTTTAAGATTTATTTATTCATTTACATTTATGTATATTGTATGTTTGTTCGCATTGATTGTTTATTTAATTTCTGTTCGTTTCAAGTTTCATTTATACTTTAATAGCAAAATATTTGTTTTCGTTTTAAGCTTGATTTTCATATTCAATCTAAGCAATTACTCGCTTTAAGATCTATTTATTCATTTATATTATTATGGTTTTTGCTATGACTGTTTATTTAATTTCTGTTCGTTTTGGGTTTCATTTATTCTTTAATAGTAATTTCTGGTCGTTTTGAGTTTGAATTTTAACATGTATTTGTATCTCCTGAGCTTAAGTTTAAATGGCCTTTACTTTTCTTTGAAAAACTTATTTTTCGGAAAGTTTTTTTTAATTAATTTTTGTTCGTTTTTGATTGCAAAAAGTTTCAAGTTTTTTTTGGCATAGGGAGGGGGTGGGTGCTTACTGTCCGATTATTCTTGACTTTAAAAAACGGATCTAGAACTTTCAGTTTAATTCGAATGAGGCTTTTTTCAAAGTCTATACAATTACCTCTTTGATAAAAACCTTATATATGAACAATAGACAGCTTGCATAACTTGTGGACAGCGATTGACAACAATGAATGGATTGAAAAAATAGCTCCAATTAGGGGGTTTAGACTATTTCACTTGCTGACACAAAGGGATCACAACTATTTGGAATTGACCTTAATAGGAATTTGTGTGCCAAAGCAATTTTGCATCTATCACAGATTATGTATTTTAACCTTATAATTGGATAATTATAATAGATTTCCTATGTGTTCTTCCCACACAAAACCCCTTCCCATAAGATATAAACCCCCCTCAATAAGTTATGCCCCAGGGTATAACTTACAACGCCTACCCCCGGGCCCTGGTGGGATGTGTCGACACCGGAGTTTTTTGTTATCAGAACTTTGAACCATTTTAAGAAAATGTCTATCTCAAAATTCTTATCTGATGCATTTAGGGCGTGGAGGAGGGAGAGGGGCTAGTTGCCCTTCAATCTCTTTTGACTCTTAAAAAGCGAACAGAAACTTTCAATTTTCAATCAAATGAGCCCTCTCTAAAGTTTATACGAGCATCCCTTCCATAAGAAATAATATGAAGAATTCGGAGAATCCTTAAATTACAACTCTTGCCCTGAGGGCTTTGGGGGAGTTGTAATCCTCAAAGACCTAATTTCCAGAACTTAAAACTACGTTTAATAAAATGGCTGTCTTAAAAGTTTGATTGGATGTGTTTGGGTAAATTGTGGGCGTGAGAAGGGGGGTTAGTTCCCTCAAATCATTTTTGACTATTACAAAGGGCACTAGCCCTCGGAGCTTCCAATCGAATGAGCCTTTTTTGAAGTTTCTACGACACAGCCTTCTATAAAAATCTTATATGCCCACAGGGCATAAATTAAAAGCCTAGTCCTAACGGTTGTGGGCGATTTTCCTCCTTGAAAACCTTTCTCTACCTGGATAACCAGAATATGAACCAACATAACTAATTCACAATGTTGAGGGAATGTGTGTGGAGAACTGAGGGGTGTGGGGGGGGCTAGTTGATCTTTAATCATTTTTGGATACGAGAAAGGACACTAGCCCTTTGAATTTCCAATCGAATATGCCTGTTTTAAAGTTTTTACGACGACACCTTCTATAAACACCTTATATGTCCCGAGGGCATAACTTAAAACTTGCCCTAAGGGTTGTGGGGGATTGTCCTCCTCAAAAACATATTTTCTATCTGGAAATCAACTACACTGAAAAAATGCCTATCTAAAAAGTTTGATTGGATGTGTTTGGGGAGATGATGGGTATGGGGGGGGGGCTAGTTGCCCTCCAATCACTTTCAACTATTAAAAAGGCCACTAGCCCTTTTATGTCCAATCGAATGAGCCTGTTTTGAAGTTTCTACGACAACGCCTTCTATTAGAACCTTATATGCCCCCATGTCATAACTTAAAAACCTTGCCCTGAGGGTTGTGGTGGAGTGTCCTCCTCAAAAATATATTTTCTATCAGGAAATCAACTAAGCTGAACAAAATGGCTATCTCACAATTTTGATTGGATGTATTTGTGGGAATAATGGGCGTGAGGGGGGCCTAGGTGCCCTCCAATCACTTTTGACCGTTAAAAATGGCACTAGCCTTTTGAATTTCCAACCGAATGAGTATTTTTTGAAGTTTCTATGACAACGCCTTCTATAAAAACCTTATATACCCCCACGGGCATAACTTAAAGCTCTTGCTCCGAAGGTTTGAGGGGATTATCCTACTCAAAAACATGTTTTCTATCTGGAAATCAACTACGCTGAACAAAATGGATATCTCAAAATTTTGATTGGATGTGTTTGGGGCAATGATGGGCGTGGGGGGGGGGGGGCTAGTCGCCCTCCAATCAATTTCGACTATTAAAAAGGGCACTATTCCTTTGAATTTCCAATCGAATGAGCCTTTTTTGAAGTTTCTACGACAAGACCTTCTATAAAAACCTTATATGCACCCAGGGCATATCTTAAAACCGTTCTGGGGGAGTGTCCTCCTAAAAAACATGTTTTCTATCTGGAAATCAACTACGCTGAACAAAATGGCTATCTCAAAGTTTTGATTGGATGTGTTTAGGGAAATGATGGGCGTGGGGGGGGGGCTAGCTGCATTCCAATCACTTTTGACTATTAAAAAGGGCACTAGCTCTTTAATTTCCAATCGAATGAGCCTGTTTTGAAGTTTCTACGACAACGCCTTCTATAAAAACCTTAATTGCCCCCAGGGCATAACTTAAAACTCTTGCCCTGAGGGTTATGGGGGAGTATCCCCCTCAAAAAATTATTTTCAATCTGGAAATCAACTACGCTGAACAAAATGGGTATCTCAAAATTTTGATTGGATGTGTTTGGGGGAATGATGGGCGTAACGGGGGGGGGGGGCTAGTTGCCCTCCAATCACTTTTAACTATTAAAAAGGGCACTATCTCTTTGAATTTCCAACCGAATGAGCATTTTTTGAAGTTTCTATGACAAAGCCTTCTATAAAAACCTTATATGCCCCCAGGGCATAACTTAAAACTCTTGCCCTTGGGGTTGTGGTGGAGTTCCCTCCTCAAAGATTTATTTTCACTGTGGAAATCAACAAAGGTGAACAAAATGGCTGTCACGAAGAGTTGATATGACGGGTGGTTAGGACGTATGGGCGTGGGGGGGGGGGGGCTAGTTACCCTCCATACCATGCTGGGTATTGAAAGAGGCAAGATCCCTTTTAATTTTCAATTAAATTAGCATTTTTTTAAGTTTATACGACAAGGCCTCTTATAAAAACCTTATATGCCCCCAGGGCATATCTTAAAACCCTTGCCCTGAATGTTCCTGGGGGAGTGTCCTCCTAAAAAACATGTTTTCTATCTGGAAATCAACTGCGCTGAAAAAAATGGCTATCTCAAAGTTTTGATTGGATGTGTTTAGGGAAATGATGGGCGTGGGGGGGGGGGGCTAGCTGCACTCCAATCACTTTTGACTATTAAAAAGGGCACTAGCCCTTTAATTTTCAATCGAATGAGCCTGTTTTGAAGTTTCTACGACAACCCCTTCTATAAAAACCTTATATGCCCCCAGGGCATAACTTAAGACCTTTGCCCTGAGGGTTGTGGGGGAGTATCCTCCTCAAAAATATATTTTCTATCTGGAAATCAACTACGCTGAACTAAATGGCTATCTCAAATTTTTGATTGGATGTTTTTGGGGGAATGATGGGCCGGGGGGGGCTAGTTGCCCTCCAATCATTTTGGACTATTAAAAAGGGCACTAGCCCTTTAATTTCCAATCGAAGTAGCCTGTTTTGAATTTTCTACGACAACACCTTCTATAAAAACATTATATGCCCCCAGGGCATAACTTAAAACCCTTGCCCTGAGGGTTGTGGGGGAGTGTATTCCTCAAAAATATATTTTCTATCTGGAAATCAACTACGCTGAATAAAATGGCTATCTGAAACTTTTGATTGGATGTATTTGGGGAAATGATGGGCTTGGGGGGAGGGGGGCTAGTTACACTCCAATCACTTTTGACTATTAAAAAGGGCACTAGCTCTTTAATTTCCAATCAAATGAGCCTGTTTTGAAGTTTCTACGACAACGCCTTCTATAAAAACCTTATATGCCCCCAGGGCATATCTTAAAACTCTTGCCATGTGGGTTGTGGGGTAGTATCCTCCTCAAAAATATAATTTCTATCTGGAAATCAACTACGCTTAACAAAATGGCTATTTCAAAATTTTGATTGGATGTGTTTGGAGGACTGATGGGTGTGGGGGGGGGGGGGGGCTAGTTGCCCTCCAATCATTTTCGACTATTAAAAAGGGCACTAGAACTCTCGATTTCCAATCGAATGAGCCCACTATGAAGTTTCTACGACGACCCCTTCCATATGAAGTGCCGCTGGGAAAAAAAAAATAATAATAATAAACATTGGAGCCGTATGGCCTTTACTATAGGCAACGCTACAGCGTTGCCTCTGATAAGAAAGCTCTTTTCGGACTTCCTGGACAAATTTTTTTTTGTGGGATCTGTAGCTAATTGTTCGTATGTGTTATAATCATTTAAAATTTCTCCTACTTTTTTGTCGTAATCATCTAAATATAATACACTAATACTGAATATAATACTTTTAACCCTTACCCTGAAGACTGTGGGGGGAGTGTCCTGCTCAACATATAGATGGTGCTATATGCTAAAAACATATAGATGGTGCTGCTAGCGCTATTACAGCTGCTTTTGCGCCTTCTAGTTTAGCTTGTTTGTGTGGAGTTCTCAACTGTTTTTGATGGTGCTTTCTCTCAAAGAATTGGCCTCCCTAGCTTTGCTAAGTGCAATCTTAATGACTTTTACCTATCAAAAAGAATGTTTAAGAAGACTTAATTTATTTCAACTGACTACAGTGCCATCTAATTTGATTCATATAGATGGTGCTGCTCTAGTTTAGCTTGTTTGTGTGGAGTTCTCAACTGTTTTTGATGGTGCATTCTTTCAAAGAATTGGCCTCCAGCTTTGCTAAGTGCAATCATAATGACTTTACCTATCAAAGAATGTTTAAGAGACTTAATTCATTTCAACTGACTACAACGCCATTTACATTTGTCAGTCTGTGGCTTTTGGACTCAAACGGCCACAGAGGACTCCCTGCTTGTGATGCTTAGAAAAAGCGTAAACGGCGTGGAAAGAGAGGCGGGCGGCGAAACAGACAGACGGCCATACCCATTCATGTTTCTGAGGAACGTCGTTCTGACCGGAGGACGGCTGTATGTGAACCAAGGAACCAAGTGAAAATAAGATGTTTGCAAAGGTATGAAATTCCTCCCATTCTTTCTCCATCACAGCTGCAGCCGATCTTACCGTGTTCCTCTGATGAATTTCCCTCGCTATTACGTCCTGAACAGTTATCAGCTCAGGCAAAGCTTCCGAATTTCATTCTGTGTAATGCCCGATCCTTAACAAACAAAGTTGACGAGATGGAGATACTGCTGAGAGAAGTGAGTGTTCCTATTGCCGCAGTTACCGAATGCTGGGATATCACTGATGAAATGGGTAGAATAAAAGGCTACACTAGCTATTTCAACCCTCGCCGTGATAGAGGCTTGAGTAGAAAAGTTGGTGGGGTTGGTATCTATATTCGTAATTACATTTCGTCTAAGCTGTTAAATATACCAATCGATTCGTGTCGCGAAGTTGTCTGGGTAGAGTGCAAGCCATCCAAACTATCAAAAAAGTTCTCATGTTTGATAATTGCATCTGTGTATTACCCAGAGAGTGCAAAAAATAGGAAAGAGCTTATCAGCTACTTACAGACGTACATCGATAAACTTCGTCGTGCCCATGCCTATCCTGGCTTCATAATAGCTGGCGATTTTAACCAGACAAACAGACAATGGGTATCTAGTGTCCTTGATCGGAAGCAGGTAGTTACCATTGCTACGCACTAGATTGGCGGTACTCCAGACATAATTTTTACAAACAGGAGTGACAATTAATACTCCCCTCGGTCGCTAGGTCCTCTCCAGAGTTCAGATCATTATGTAATTCTCTGGCAAGCCAAAAATAGCCAACCGAAGCCAAAGAGAACCAAAGTGACTATTCGTCCGCTTAACTCTCAATTAATCTGTGATTTCGGTCGGTGGATTGGGACTTACTGCTTCGACGACCTGTGTTCTATAGTAAACCTGAATAGCAAAGTTCAGCAGTTTAACTCTCTTCTGTTAGAGATGTTTCAAAAGTTTTTTCCCACTAAAGTTGTAGTGGTAAGTGAGTCCGATAAGCCATGGATCACAAGCGATCTCAAACAAATGATCAAGATGAGGTGCAAGCTGCACAGTTCCGGACAAATAGCCGCGGCGGTGAAACTTAGAAATCGAATCGTGGCCGTCAATCGTTTCAAGCGAAGAAATTATGTTCGGGAAAAGGTAGTACCCCTTCTCCAAAGTAGCAGTCGGAAGTGGCATTCCACAGTGAAACAAATGACTGGCAAGTCAGTTAACAGTGAGCTAAAAATACCGAAGCCTGACGGATCTCAAATGAGCGCTTCACACGTAAACGAGTTCTTTGCTGGCATTTGTACCACCTACCCCTCAATTACAGAGGCCGAACTGGTTGATCTCTTAGTCGATTGTGAAACTGACGAAATAAAACAGTTTACCGAATTTGCTGTTTTTAATGAGCTTAAAAAACTAAAACCAAACTGCTCTTCCTACCCTGGTGAGTTGCCGGTCAAACTTATTCGCGAATATGCCTTGTTTTTAGCCAAACCATTGGCATCGATCATCAATCAGTGCTTCAGTGAACAAACTTTTCCTGATTCTTGGAAGCGATCCTATGTTCGCGTAATACCCAAAGTTAAAGGACCTAAGACATCTGATCAGTTAAGACCTATTTCGATCACGCCGAACTTTGCTAAAGTTGCAGAATCTTTCATATATCGTGAACTTCTCACGGACATTTTACAGTCACTTGACCCCTTCCAGTATGGTTCCTTGAAGGGATGCAGCACGTCTGTTTATTTAGTACGGCTTTATCACCTAGTAGTTGAATGGTTGGAGTTTGGAAGCTCGTTTGTATATTTACTTCTGGTAGACTACCGAAAGGCATTTGATTTGATTAAGAACCCTCTTGCCGCCCAGAATCTCAAGTCAATGGGTGCCCGTAAGCACATCCTCCAATTAGTAGTTGATTTCTTACGTCACAGGTATCAAAAAGTGTACGCCGTTTTTCCCGGGGATATTGAATCGGAATGGGTGGAAATTACATGTGGCGCCCCACAAGGTACCAAATTAGCAGCTCTTCTTTTCCTGGCTGTTATCAACTATGTACTTTCTGACTTTGACGATCGTTTTAAATTCGTCGATGATTTGTCTGCGCTTCTTAAATACCACGTAAAGGATTTGCAAGCTGTAGCCCAGTTCGACCCAAATTTTTTCGATCAGTTTAAATCACAGTGTACTGCGAACAGTCTTCAAATTGATGAGAATAAATCAAAGGTTTTGAGGTTCAACCCACTTAAACGCGATTTTACCTGCCCCGTGACTTTGTTCCCTTCTGCTTCGTGTGCGACTATCTTGGGCGTCACCTTTAATGTGCACTGTTCGTTCTCTATTCATGTACAAGAGCTGGTTAAGAAGAGACATTATGCTATGCGGACACTGGTGGCGATGCGCCGCCTAGGTTTTCCAGTGTATCAGCTGAAAATAGCGTACCTCACTTTTATTCGACCAATCCTTGAATATGCGTGTCCCGTCTGGGGCCCACAAATTCATCACATAGATTACTTAAGTGATGATTCGGAGGGGATCCAGAAAAGAGCTGTAAAGATGATTCTTTGCGAAAAATATGTAGATTACAGCTCCGCTCTGAAGTCACTTGAAATACCAAGCCTTCGCGATCGCCATTTTCAGCTGATGATTCGTTTTGGCCAGTTTTTATTGTCTAGTCCTGTACTTAGGACAATATTACCACCTAAAATGCCTGTCCGCGCAAATACCAGAAGCAAAAGCAAACTTATGCCCGTCTCGTGCCGCACAAACATACTTAGTAACTCCTTTGTTCCTTTTTTTACAAGTGCTTTTAATAAAATGTAGAGAAGTGTTTTCATGTAAAAAAGTTTTCATGTAAAAAACAGCGCCTTTTAGTTTTAATGTGTCTATGACAGCTGTTTTCATTAAAATGATTCTGATTCTGATTCAAAGATATAATTTCCATAAAAGTCATTTTGTTCAACTGCGTTGAATAAAATGGCTATCTCAAAATTTTGATTGGATGTGGTTCGATAAATGGTAGGTGTGGAAGGGGTGTTAGTTGTCTTCCAATCACTTTCAACTATTAAAAAGGGCACTAGCCATTTCAGGTTCCAATCGAATGAGCCCTTTTTGAAGTTTCTACAACAATTTTTTCTATAAGAAGCTTGTATGCCCCCTGGGCATAACTTACAACCCTTGGCCTGAGGGCTGTGGGGGGGGGGGGGTTGCCATCCTCAAAGACCTAATTTCCAGAGCTTTCAACCAAGTTGAAAAAAATGACAATCTCAAATTTTGATTGGATGTGTTTGAGGAAAAGATGGGCGTGAGAGGGGGTTAGTTGCCCTCCAATCACTTTCGACTATTAAAAAGGGCACTAGCCCTTTGAATTCCCAATTGAATGAGCCCTTTTTGAAGTCTCTACGATAAAGGTTTCTGTAAAAAAAAATTATATGTCCCCAGGGTATAACTTACAACCTTTGCCCTGAGGGCTGTGGGGGGAGTGTCCTCCTCAAAAACATAATTTCCATTCGGAAATCAACTGCGTTGAACAAAATAGCTATCTCAAAATTTTGATTGGATGTGTATGGGGAAATGGTGGACGTGGAAGGGGCGTTAGTTGCCTTCCAATCACTTTCGACTATTAAAAAGGGCGCTAGCCATTCCAATTTCCAATCGAACAAGCCCTTTTCGAAGTTTCTACGACAACTCCTTCGATGCGAAGTACCCTGGTCTAGAAAAAAAGTAAATAATACGTTATGCCAATATCGTTCTTTACTTAGGCAGCGCTACTGCACTGCCTATGATTTCTGGTTGTTTTGAATTTGAATTATTATAGATTTTTATTTCTTCTGATCTTAAATTTAATATGGTCCTTACTTTTCTTTGAAAAACTTCTTTTTCTGAAAGTCTTTTTAATTAATACGAATAAAGGACGAATAGTTAAGATTATACTTTAAGGTGTTTGTATTCAGTAAAAGCAAATATTCTTTTACAGTTTTTCAAAGAAAATTCAAAACCCTTGCATATATCGAGCTTTGGAACAATAAAATTTTAAAAGCAAAACGCTAATTGACACAAATCTTTGAAGTATCAATTGAAATGTTGAAGCAGGTATAATCAAAACAGTAAAATAAATTAATACTGAAATAGCAACTATACATACGCAGTATTTTGTTTGTTGGCATTCCTGACTGTACATGACTAGAAGCAAAACTTGGGGAATTGAAATCCGAAGGATTTCTATAGATTAGATCTGGTATTACATGCTTTTCCGAGTCGTCTTCATTTTTGTCGTTGATAGGAGGTAAGACTGAACCTTTTTCACTAAGTGTATCAGAAGGATTTAATTTCTTCTTTGGTTTGTCTTTAGTTGACTCGTGGAATTTTCCAACAGATTCGGTGAGAATTTTGACGATCTCTGGATCAATTACACTACAAAATTTGTCTTCATTATTGACAATATCTTCAATTTCAGAGGCTGTCAAGAGATCTTGAAGTCTTGAGCCTAGTTGATAAAGATCTTTAAATCGTTCAATATTTAGGCATTCTCTAATACGTGTCACTGTTTCGGCTTCAAGGGGGGTAAAGATGTGTTCACTTCCTTCAAACTTTAGGGAGTCAGGTCTTTCATTTAACATATCTTCAAGACGATTTATTTCAACAGTTAAACTTTCACTATTACCCTCTTCTCCAGACTCCTGTAATTGCAACAACCTAGAACGCATTTCTACATCCATAACATCTTCAGGCAGAGGAACGATTTTTCTTCGGATGGAATTATGTCGTTGCAGGTCACCTGATTTCACAACAAGTTCAATTCTATCTGCATCTGGATCATACGGAGCGGGCTCATCTTGTATCTTTCTCCTAAAACTTCGGCGGCTTGACATAACGTTCTGGTGAGTCGTTGGCAAAGTGTAGTCCTCGTAGTACTCTTCATCTTCATCAATTTCTTCATCCCCTGAAAGACATTATATTCTTAAAAAAGCAAAGATAAGTCGTAATTCCACAAACGGCTAATTTCCGTATCTCATCTTCCCAAATCTCAATTTTGACATTGTATAAAATGTTGTCAAAGTAGACAGCAAAACTAATGAGATTTGTGTCGAAATTATAAAGTTAATATGAATTCATTTTTTAAAAGGACGAGAGTCGGAATTGCTGAAAATTGGTAGTTGCGTTCCCCATTTGGGAGCACACTTAATGTCTGCGTTAGAAAGAGCGTCAATAGAAAGAGCTCAAATGCTTGAAAGCTCCCTTTAAACATATATGCAGTGCAAAAGAGTTTTGGGATCCTCCATTCCTCGAAATCAAAAATCATTTTATGATTTCTCCCGTATTGTTCTATATTCTTATAATTTTTGCTTGTTATTTGTACTACTTCTGACCCTATCCCTTTTTGCTCCCAATCCCCCATAAATCAAGCTTTTATTAAATACGTATCTCTCTTACGCTAAATAAACATGAAAAACCTTACTAGAAATAAAATGGTCAATAATGATAGAGTCCTAAAGAGATTATAAGAGATTAATTCACATTTAGAGTTATTTAGATTTAAAGTTATTAGGGGGGAGTTTTTTTATTTCAATCTTCTTGGGCTAGATTGACTCGTTGTTTTAACGATCTTTGAATTATAACAACTTTCAACTATTGGTACTTGACAACTTTGACTGTCAAGAAGTAAAGATAGATATATGCGTAACTTGTTAATTGGCTAAGTAGCATAAGAAGTTTCGGCTACGTAAATTTGAGGTCTTAAGGGGTTTGTGCCGAAATTTTGCGTAATTCACTAGATGTAGTAAGGTAAAAATTGATCTCCAAAGTATTTTTGGAGAAAATTTAAATTTTAGGCTTTTTTCGCAAAATTCGGCATCTACGTATTTATTAAGCGAAACTGAAGTCTAAAGAAATTTTAAAGCTTATTTTTCTATTCTGCTGGTCAGAATATAGGCTATAGTAAAATACCCTTAAAAACCGTTCGAAGAAAAAGAATCTATTTTTATTTCTTGGCTAAAATTTGGCCTCAAATGTGTTAAACTATGGCTTTTCTGGCAAAGTCGGCAGTCATCTCGTTTCTGGCTGGGTAGGCTACTGTTACAATGCCGACAGGAGATATTAAGCCGCGTTCGATTTGCTACAATGCCGAATGGTGATATGAAGCCGCATTCTATTTGCTGTAGTCACGCTTCACGTTTCGCCATTTGGTCCAAAATTATGAATCGGTTTGGCGGTCACATTATCAGTAGTTCTTCAAGTTCAATGGGGGAACTTCGCAGAAAGAACGCAAATAAGCCTACAAGGGAGCAGGACGTAACTGAAACTACAGCAAATCGAACACGCCTTTAGCTTATTTGTGATCTGTCATGACACCCAAATCATTCATTCAAGGACTACTGCAACCTCTTTTTTGCGATTTGGGCTGCTATTGCATTAAGCCCAAAGTTTCAATTATTGTCTTTAATGGTAGATAAGGATAAAATTGTCACACCATGGAGGAGTTCTAGCACCATTTTTCCCGAACTGCTGTGCCGAAAGCGGAAACTGCAACTAGTCCAGGCGCCTGGAGTTGAAAATGTGAAACATACCACTACGGAATGGGGCTGGGACGAAAATTAGCCTACTCCCCCCCCAAAAAAATCGACGATGCTGATTCGAAAAATGCTAACGGCACTTGCTTGTGAGGGGTGAAACACTCCAAAACGTGACATTTTGTTATATTTGGTGTTATATGCAAGATAATGCATCTTCCACAAAGTTTGAGGTGCAGTTTTCCGCTCAAATACGAGATAGAAAAAAGCCTAGAGGCCATAGCATGTCTTCATAACAAATTCACACAATTAGTTAGAAAAAACGGCAGCAATCACGCAGGTAAACAAACTAAACAAAGTCAGAATTAACACTATTTATTTAATACTCACATTCCCAAATTCATTACGTTTTTTTCCTAGTATCTCTTCATCTATCTGTTTTTTAAGCGACTAAAAGTAAATGTCAGTATCCGACGAAGCAGCAGAATTTTTTAATTTGGTACTATGAAGTATCTTTTTCCCTTGGAGTTTTCTTTGTCATACTTTTTTGTGATTACAACAGCTTAAATTGGCCTGATTTTACAAAATGATTAGCCAAATAAACATGTTAAATCACAACCAAAGTTGGCCTTTAATAGAAACCAAATCAACACACTAAATCACCAAATTTGGAAAAAAATAAATAAATAAATAAGAATTTGGCAACAAAATCACAAAATGGTCAAAAACTACTAATGGTCACTGTGGGAATGAAATTTCATTAGGGCAAAGGAAAGCCCTTGCAGGACTACATGCTGAATTTGTGGAATATCATCACATATAGCAATTTAGTTGGCAGATAGATGTTGGCCAAGAGAATGGGAAACTAGTAAGACTGGAAACTCTAAGCTCCATGAAAAAAAAATCTAGAAAGACATCTAACAACATCTAGATTAAACAGTGCCTTTGTATAGCTCTAAATAATTACTACCTGTGTTACCTGTGTTATCAAAGCTTAGATAAAAGATATTTGCAACATTGGGCATTATCACCAAATTACCCACAATTGTATTGTCCAATAGCATGTCTGCTCGCAATTTGATTGATTTGGAATATAGGACAATGTTGAGATAGCTAAGAAAAAAACATACCATTCAATTTCGAACTCAATACTGTATCTAAATATAACAATCATTTCCTCTGGAAATTCCTTTAAGAAATTGAGGATAAAGTTGCAGATTAGTTTCCCCTGTACAGTAGTGTATATTCTATTTCGTTTCGGGAGGGGCAATCTCGACTTGACTCTAGAAACCTAAGTATGATAAGCAGCGACGTAACTAACTGAGTTCCAGGGAGGTTAAAGGTCTATAATGTGCCGATAGAACGTACATGCCTTTCTCATTCAGGCAGACATAGCATTTTCTGCCGTGAAACCCCGAAAATTTTAGAAATTTATCATTAAACAGTATATTATTGCTTATATTTGCCTCTTAATACCGTTTTCTGAGAAGCAAATACCCTTAAAAATTTTATATTGTGTTTCAAAGGGCTATTACAAAAACGAGAGTTATTTGTTTAGATATTGTTGATATAATTATTTTGTTTTTGTTCGTTTGCAGACACAAGAATTAAGTAAATGTCTGAGACAGTATTTTCTGGCGCGAAGCAGCGGAAAATTACAGGATCTGCCACTAGAACATACTAATGCTGTGGTTTTAATGCTTTCTTTAAAATTAATATATATATAAAATGAAATTAACCTCTGAAACATCCTTGCAAAGAAGGAAACAATCTTACAATCTTAGGATTTAGAATTTTTCATCTCTTGCATTTTTTTTCGTTCTTCCTTTCTTAGATAGGGTACCTCCTTTAGGGGTTAAAAAAAGTAATTTTGTTTTGTTTAGTTGTAGACAGAAGAACTGAGTGAATGTCCGAGACAGCATTTTCTGGCGCGAAGCGCTGAAAATTTTGGAATTTACCACTGGGACATGCATTTTTCTTAAATTAGCCCCCCAAACATCCTTGCAAGGAAGTAAATAATCTTAAAAAGCGATATTATTTGGCTCCTTAATGCTAAATTAAAAATAAGAACTGTCAATCTGTGTCGCTTACGTGACTACTTTCAAATGCAAGTATGCCGCGAAACGGCAAACATTTTTGAGTTTAGAACTAAGAGGTTTCTCTTTCCCTTACAATTTTTTTTCTTTCTTACCCTCATTTCGGTGATTAAGACGAATTTCGTGACTAAGAAAATTTTCGATTTTATGTTTTTGGGGTTCCACCCCTGTTTCTTTTCCTTTCAGATAAATGACCTGTTTTCGTTCTAGTTACATTTGCTTTGATTTGCATATATTATAATTTGCAATGACAACTTAAAAGTCTCGTTTCTAAGCTATAGTTGTTTTGCAATAAGTAAGATTTGAAGTAAGTTCTATTTTTGTTCTTCCTGGTTTGAGTCATTGAATAATAGGCTGGGAAGGTAGAATTGGGTTTGAATGGGGATGAAGATCCACCCCTATGAACAGTTGCTGTACCTATTATTATTATTTTTTAGTCTGCGTTTAGACCCCGTTCGAGGAAACCTATTTTTGTGTGATTATTGTGACCCTTTGGAAGAATACAAGTAAGGTATTTTCTACAAATTGTGTACTAGTTTCCGTAACCCAGGCAGGGTAGGAATAGAACTACGAGGTACCGTAATTATTATATTGACAGGGAGGTTTGTTACCTCCAAGGAGAGAGTTAGAGATTTTCTAGCCGTAACCCAAGGCGGGTACACTTGGCTTTAGTTAGTCTGCGTTTAGACCCCGTTCGGGGAAACATATTTTTGTGTGATTATTGTGACCCTTATGAAGAAAACAAGTAAGGTATTTTCTACAAACTGTGTACTAGTTTCCGTAACCCAGGCAGGGTAGGAATAGAGCTACGAGGTACCGTCATTATTAATTTAACAAGGAGGTTTGTCACGTCCAATAAGAGGGTTCGAAGTTTACTAGCTGCTACCCAGGGTAGGTACAGTTGGTTTTAGAAAGTGACCATTTGACCACTCGATCACGTTATCATACCCTGGGACAGGGTATACTGTAAATCGGGTAGTACCAAACCCGATATTTATAGAACCGGTGTGGTAGACACGGGAATCGCATTATAATTTGGGGCCGGGGCTTTCCCCTCCAATAAGTGGTGACACCCGTATATTACCACGCCAGTGGCGTTATGGCCTACCGGTATAACACTGGTGGCTAAATACCACGAACATATGGCATTTCCCACAAACGATTTTATGGCCTTCTTGAAATAAGCGAGATAGCCAAGCGTGGCGCCCTAATTATACGCAGTTTTGACTTAAAATACTAAAGAAAAGCAACTGTTTAAATGTTGAAAATGAGTTCAATAGTGCTTCAAAGTACAAGGGTGGCTTTAATCTTTGGGTATATCTTTCAGGTGCCTGACTCAGCACCCGAACAATCCATTGCTATCACTTTGGGCCTTTCGAAGGACGTGGTGGTCGGTCAGACCGAGCTAGTAGAAAACGAGACAACTCAAGAGACACTGCGGCCTTTCATCGAGACCGGCGTTAGAAGATGGAAGGACATCTCAAGCGTTCTAGAAGAGCATATAAAAAGTGACCGCCACAGGGACAGTGCACTTTCGTGGACGAAGTTCAAAGCTATATAAGCCAAGGAGATGCAACCCATCGCATCTGTTTTGTCAACGGACATAAATAAGGAGATGAATGAAAACAGGGAACACGTAAAGGCTTTGCTGAAAGTAACGGCCCTACTGGGGCGATTAGGCACAGCCTTTTGCGGCCATGATGACACCTAATCTTCGGCAAACAAAGGGCATTTTGTCGAAACTTGCAATCGTCTCGCCGAGTATTCTCCCACGCTTTTTAACAAGCTAAAAAGACGATACGGCCACTATACGTCCCAAGGTCCCAACGATATAATTTCAGTTATCGGATCTAGGCTTCGGTCTACAATAGTACAAGAAGTTAAGCGTGCCAAATACTTTGCTGTTCTTGTCGACGAGACATAAGATAATTCTAAGAAAGAACAGCTCGCCATTCTTCTGAGGTACTTCGACGAGGGAAAAGACCAATAGGATGCTACCATATGAAAAGCCTGGATGCTGAGAGTTTAGCCAGCTTCATTCACGACACAGTGGCGAAACTTGGTCTCAACTGGAAAAATTGTGTTGCTCAGTGCTACGACGGAGCAAGCGTGATGAGTGGGCCCTTCTCTGGTGTTCAAGCGTGACTGAGAGTGAAAGCACCACAAGCAATAGACATTCATTGCCATGCGCATAGACTAAATTTGGTCATTGGAAACTGCGTTGAAGGTGTTGGAACTATTGGCTCATTTTTTTCGTTAGTCCAAAATCTGTGCACGTTCATTTCCAACAGCAACACCAGTTTTTTGTAGAGATCCAAAAGGCTACTCAACTGCCAGTCCTGGAATTATAAAGGAGTGCTGTGACAAGATGGTCATACTGGTATCGATCAATATCAAAGATAAGACTCCGATATGAATGTATTCTGGCTGTACTGTCTGCAGTCAGCGAGGGAGCAGAAGCAGCTGGGCTCCAGAGAAAAATGGAATCTTTCACAGTGATATTCCAGTTGCTCTATATGGAATCGATTCTGAGGACGACAAACTCCCTTTCTGAGCAGCTTTAGGCAGTTTATCTGGTAATATCTAGGTCCCGCACCTTGATTCAAGCAACAAGGAAGGAATAGCTGAACTGAGCTCTGACACTTCATTTGCATCGCTTATGGAGAAGGCAAAAGAGTTTGCTGAAGGTCTTGAAATTGAAGTACCTGATGTTAATGGACCCGCGACCGGGTCCTTCTCTGAGGGTCAGAAGGGGCGACCTAGAAGAGCCCAAAAGATTACCAAACACCTAAAAGAATTCATGAACACTTCGACGTTAGGAAAAAACTATGTTGAATCCGACAATAGAGCTCCAACTCTAGCGGAAGAAATAAAAAGAGAATACCTGGAGACTGTAGATCGTCTGATTGCGGAATTCGACAGACGGCTTACAGATAACCTTCCAGTGCTCAGTACGCTCGAAGCTCTGGACCCCAGCTCTACCAAGCTCATGGATGCAGGGCTCCTCAAGCAATTCTCTGAACTTCATTCTGAAATAGACATTGACCAGATTCTTCTTGAGGCCCAAGCTGGTATTACCAAGTGATTTTTGCTCGAGGAGGAGGCAAATTCGAAGAACTTCATGGACGTCATCGATAATATCCAGACACCTCCTGTGGTCTATTCAGAAATTATCAAAGTTCTTGCTATTACTGTCACACTTCCTGTCACGACAGCCAGCAATGAACGTTTGTTTTCTGGGCTGGAAATAGTCAAGAACTATCTGCGCTCGACCACAGGAGATAATCGTCTTAGTGACCTGCTTTTGATCTTTGCAGAGAAGGATTTAGTCTAAAACTTGGATTTCGACCAGCTTGTTGACAACTTTGCGAAGATGAAACCACGACGGGGCCCCTTGTTTCCTTGAGTGTTCACTGATCTGTTTCAAAATTTTGTTGTAGTTTTTGATTTTGTTAATATACTTGATTGAGCAAAGTTTTGAATCATCATAGCCGGAGCGTGACTCCGACTTAGACTAAAGTATTTACTGTAAGCAGCGAGTTGAAGAATTCGGCTACAGAATATGCTTTAGTTGAAGCTTGAGTTTTTACAGAGAGGCTTTCGTCAAGTTATAGATTTGGAAAAGTGGAAGAATCCCAAACGGCTGTTTTTTAACATCGCACATACCGTTACCGTTTTTTCAGATATCTGGCCTTTTCCGAACCTATGACAAAAGAGCGAAAGAAGGAAAGGCAAAGAAATTGAGACAATTTCCTTAATTTTTACGGTAACTCCCACGGAAGGCAGGTTTTTTTCGGATAAAAGCTAGAGGAATTTTTTTTATATACAAGCCTGCTCTGGGGCCCATGTCGATTGCTTTCCCACCCTAAGGTTTGGCTGAAATGGCGCCTCTGCACGGAAAGCGTCTAAATTATGAACTGTGGGGTATGTCCTAGCTACGTTCTCAAAAAAGTAAATAAAGAGGCAACTTTCCAAGACTTGATAAGATTGATATTTGTTATAGCTTTAGCTTCCCCACCCTGTATAAAAAAAAGTGGTTGGCTTTTTAGCCTAAAAAAAGAAGCAAATCTGATAAGTAGGCTACATAAAGATGTAGTTTCCAGCATGAATAATAACTTCAAGTCCAATAACTAATGATTTTCTATATATAGAAGGAGTTAACTGCCTCCTGTTCACTTCCTTCAGCTATACTGTAGGATTAGGCACAGCTTCTAAAATAATAGTACAAAAAAATTAACAGCATCCAAAGATATAAAGTCAGGGTAAACCTTTGACATAAGTCAAAGGTTTTTTCTACTCTGTGTGTGCTTGAGTCCCCAGATGTTAGAAAGCATATACGTCGTGGCCGTCCCAAATTAATTCATTACTAGAAAGAGTGGGAATGCCTTACTTATGGAATAATGGTCTTGGTTTCCGTGATATTCCAACAGATTTAGCAATTCAGGTGCGATTGATCTTAGAGGATCAAGAAATTCAGTATTGGAAAGGGCTGATTTTAACTTCTACAACATTAAATCATTATATTCGGGCTAAACCTAGTTCTGGAGAGGAAGTTCATTTTAAATTTGATTTACCGGCTATGATTTTATGTCAATGGATTCAGCTTAGGGTGAATTGCCTTCCAATCCAGAGCAGGCAAAAGGTGTTCGACAAAAAGATAGTTGATTCTGAATGGCAGTATGTGGGTCCTCTTTGTAAAGATGAGGACAAAGATTTGGACCATTTTCTCTGGAAGTGCCCGGTGCTCTCCGATTTAAGGGGAGAATATTTACATGTGATCGTTTTGCTGCTTCCTGGTATTTTACAAAGTAGTAAGGCAACCACAATATCTCGTTTGTGTGTGTAGATAGATAAAAGCTTAGAAAGAAGGAAAAATTTATACAATTAACTATTATTTATTATATAGAATTACAATTACTTTCTCGCTAAATTACCATTAGGTATTTTTTTCGCTATGTATCATGTTTCTGTATGTTTTGTAATTTGTTCTGTTGGTGATTTCTTTATTTTTCATAAAATTTTGTGTGTATATGGCTCTTGGGCTTTTGAAATACACGATCTATCCATCTATCCATCTATACTTATTCAAAGCACCAAAGACTAAAGTGGAGCGTGCAATAGAAATTAGCCATTGACGTTGTAAGTTATGCAAACTCTGTATGCATGGCATGCAGCGTAAGCAGTTAAGGCTTACCTTTGGGCTCATCGTCTTCCGGACGTAAAGTTGGCACGATATCTAAAATCAAAAGAAAGGATGAGGATAAATATGCTGAGTAAAAATCAAATTAGGGATTATTTCATCCCAACACATTCGTCTCATAACGAATTCTCTTAGTTTTTTACGCTTTTAAAATAATAACATTATCATCACTCTCACTAAATTTATTGGTGAAGCTCCCTGATACAGATGGATACCCCCTCCCTCCTTTTGATTTGCCCTAATCTCAAATGCATTGTATACAGACAATCTTCCTTCTAATCTAGGGGGTATTTTTAAACATTTTATTCTATAAACCATGCAATGAAAATGCTTGTAGAAGTTCACAAGATCACAACATGCCTTTATTGGTTTTTTCTGTGCAAAAAAGCCTAATGGTCGTTTATATCGAAATCATTATTTTGCAGGGTATGCGCTATGAAACGCAAGTCCAAGATATGACAATGTCGTCATTCGACATATCCTGGAGCTAACAACAACCAGGTGAGCTTATATGAACGCAACGTAAGATGACTAGCTTAAACCATACATGTCCCGTTTGAAGGTCCTTGAAGCGGTTCTCACTAAAATCAGGTCTGCAGTACCCGGGCTAGTGCCCTTTGTGATTTAAAGTTTGAGCAATATTTGTTAATTTTGGGACCCGAACGCATCCAAAGTAGGTAGATCAGCTTGCTAGCTCTAGTACCCTAGTAAATCTCAAAAAGGAAGTTTCGTTTTCTGAATTTTTTTTTCTATTTCATTTTAAGTACTGTACTAATATCAAGGAGGGAGACTTCTTTTTAATGAAGATACAAAAACAGATATTTTCTCGAAATTTAGGACGGGCACATTTGAGATTTTTTCGAAAAAAAGAAAAAAATCTGTGAGGGAGGAGAAGTTTTAAGTCAACACTCTTCGTCCCAATTGGCATGGCTGAACCGAGGGCTGAGGTCTAGGGGAAATTTAGCTTGCAATTTTAGTGGTTCGAACAACCTCAGATACTTTCTAGCATACATAAATATTTCATTACTGATACTTTCTAGCAGAATAAATATTTCATTTTTGACTTGATTTAGATCCTAGGGGTAGGTGGTAGAGGCTTTAAATCAACGAATATTTGTTTCCTATTTTCTTCGATTCACATTATTGACTGTGTTTTCGCAGAAAAACGTTTTTGGAAAATGAGGATCCCGTCGATACCAATCATATACACTATCACTTACAGATCCAGGGGGGCTGGTAGGGCCTGGGCCCCCAAAGATTTTTCGGTGCCGTCATTCTTTGTTTTGTTCTGTTTTCCCCTTTTTTTTTAAAGTAAATTAGTCAATTTGGTCAATTATTGGCGCCCTTGTCACATTCGACCCCCCAAGATTTTGCTTATTGGCGTCCTTGTCACATTGAGCCTCCCAAGAGTAGATTGTATCTATTGAATTTGCTTAATGCCCTAGGAATTCCCATACTATTTGCTTGATGCTCTAAACCTTTTCAAAGAGAGTCAGTACTCCCTCACACCTGTTCCATTACTTTGAAGTATGTGCTATCAGGCTGGTTTTTATGATTTTTTGGACCATTGCCTTAACTCGAGAGTATTTTTTTATTAATGCGTCGTTGCTAATTAAAAAATTGGATGCTACAATCAGAATTAGTTGATTGACATTTGCAAAAAGGGATAAGGGATTCGCGAATTGGACTGTACGAACGATCTTATTTGGAACAATATCAACCTATTGAAATGGTTAACGATGATAAAATGGTCTTATGACTTAACTTAGCTTTACTTCTTCGATTTGTTCTGTATAATAAACAAGTGATGTTTGAACAGTGTTGTCAACTTAAAATCGAGTTTAACGCTATATTATACTAAAGAGTTGATACTGAGAGAGCTGTAGATGGCAAGAAAAGAATTTTAGTAATGGATAACTTTATTTCTTCGATGTGTTCTGTATAATACACAAGTGGCGTTTGAACAGTGTTGTCAGTTTAAAATAGAATCTAACGTTAAAGTATACTAAAAGTTAATACTAAGAGAGATGTAGATGGCAATAAAAGAATTTTAATAATGAAATTCAGAACAAACCTTAGAAATCCTTGCAAATCAAGTAGTAAGGTGTATGTGAGTACGAACCATCAAGGATCATAAGCACCAACGAGCCTAAACAGCAGAGACATCAACCCCCCAAAGGTCCCCTATCCCCACAGTCGAAGGACATCCCCCTCCCAACCAACTTTTTGGCCCCCTCCCCCCATTTTTTTTATTTTTTTTTATTTTTTTTTAAATATTTTTTATTATTATTATTTTTTTTAACATGATATATTTTTCAACTTTTTTTTACATGTCTTCAAATGATATAAAACATACTTAAAACAAAAAAATCACGTTTAATATTTTCTGAAGTCAAAGTGAGAGTGGAAGAGTATTGATAGTCATGACCTCTAGTATTAGAAAAATAATTTTTCTAGTAGCACTTTTTTTTATTGGACTAAAAAAATTTTTGGGACTTCGATATCATTCACCTTTTTTTTTAAATATCTTAAAATGACATAAAATATGCTTACGGCTCTAACAGTTGTACTCTATGCTTGCTCAGAGACACGATGCGGCTTTCCCACTGATACTTTATGGCGGGTTATCGACACTACCTAGTTTATTGCATGTATTAAATCATTATTTTTCTACGTGATGGAATAAAAACATAAGTCATATCTTTAAAAAAAAGTGAAGATAGAGCATTTTAATAAAGTGTGTTCACAAGACAATGTTATTGTAGCATTGAATGCCGACAAGAAGAAGTATTTAAACTATGAAACAAGGTAGCACTATTGGAAATGTATGCATGCATTGTCTTGACAGTAAGGAATTAAATTTCTTTGGAGTACCGAAAAAATTCAACTCTTATGTTGGTGGATTGGATTTATTTCATTGAAATGCAAGAGTTGGAATATTTCAGTAGTGTTTTGTCATGGTTTACCTTGTCACAGTTACATTCTCTTGATTTTTCAAAGTTCATTTGGAATTTCATTCCTTGAAATGCAAGAGCAGGAATATTTCAGTAGTGTTTTGACATGGTTTACCTTGTCACAGTTACATTCTATTGAATTTTCAAAGTTCATTTTTGGATTTCTTTCGTTGAGATGCATGAGTTGGAATATTTCAGTAGTGTTTTGTTATGGTTTACCTTGTCACAGTTACATTCTCTTGGTTTTTTAAAGTTCATTTAGGATTTCTTTCATTGTAATGCAAGAGTTGGAATATTCCAGTAGTGTTTTGGCGTGGTTTACCTTGTCACACTTACTTTCTCTTGATTTTTCAAAGATCATTTTGGATTTCTTTCGTTGAAATGCAAGAGGTGGAATATTTCAGTATTGTTTTGTTGTGGTTTACCTTGTCACAGTTACATTCTCTTGATTTTTCAAAATTCATTTTGGATTTCTTTCGTTGAAATGCAAGAGTTGGAATATTTCAGTAGTGTTTAGTTGTGCTTTACCTTGTCACACTTACATTCTCTTGATTATTCAAAGGTCATTTTGGATTTCTTTTGTTGAAATGCAAGAGCTGGAATATTTCAGTAGTTTTATGTTTTGGTTTACCTTGGAAAACTTACATTCTCTTGATTTTTAAAACTTCATTTTGGAATTTCTTTCGTTGAAATGCAAGAGCTGGAATATTTCAGTAGTGTTTTGGCATAGTTTACCTTGTCATACTTATATTTCTCTTGATTTTTTAAATTTCATTTTGGATTTCTTTCGTTGAAATGCAAGAATTGGAATAATTCAATAGTGTTTTGTTGTTCTTTACCTTGTCACAATTATATTCTCTTGATTTTTTAAAGTTAATTTTGAATTTCTTTCGTTGAAATGCAAAAGTTGGAATAATTCAGTTGTATTTTGTCGTGCTTTACCGTGTCATTGTTAAATTCTCTTGATTTTTCAAAGTTCATTTTGGATTTCTTTCGTTGTAATGCATGAGTTTGAATATTTCAGTAGTAGTTTGTCGTGGTTTACGTTGTCACAGTTACATTCTCTTGATTTTTCAAAGTTCTTTTTTGAATTTCTTTCGTTGAAATTCAAGAGTTGGAATATTTCAGTATTGTTTTGTCGTGGTTTACCCTTTCACTGTTGCATTCTCTTGATTTTTGAAAGTTTATTTTGGATTTCTTTCGTTGAAATGCAAGAGTTGGAAACATCATTTTTCGGTTATGTCGGACAATTTTTTTTTATCTAGGAAATATCTGAATGCGTTTACGGTATAGTACGAATGGCTTGCAAATAACACGAAAATACTATCAGAATGAATAAATTCTTTATCAATATCCGTTGTTGGATATGTCATTATGAAAAAAAAATTATAAGTAAGTAAAAAAGTAGGTAAGTAACAAACTCTTTCTTGAATTCACCTCTTGGATACACAATACAGAAATTTTATTCAGGAAATTATGAAAAAAAATTGAAAAAATTTATAACTAACATCTATTATCGATTGATATCACTTCCTAGACATACAATACAGCAATTTCACAAAATCTAAGTATAGGAGTGATTAAATTCTATATCAACATCCATTTTTCGGATACATAGGAAAAAGTTGTCAAAATGTAAGTGTTAGAGTGAATAAATTTTTTTATCAACATCTTTCGTCAGATACATCGGATAAAATTGACAGAATCTAAGTTTCAGAGTGAATAATTTTTTTTTATCAACATCCTTTGTCAGTTACATCAAATAAAATTGACAAAATCTAAATTTCAGAATAAATAAATGCTTTAACAACATCCTTTATCGGATATGTCGAATAAAATTGACAAAATCTAAGTATCAGAGTGATTAAATTCTATATAAACAACCCTTTCTCGAATACATGGGATAAAATTGAAAAAATCTAAGCATCAGAGTGAATAAATTTTTTTATACCCACATCTATTGTCAGATACATCGAATATAGTTGAAAAAATATAAGTATCAGAGTGAATAAATGCTTTATCAGCATCCTTTGTCGAATATATCGGATAAAAGTGACAAAATCTAAGTATCAGAGTGAATTTTTTTTTAACAACATCCTTTGCCAGATACATCGAATAAAATTGAAAAAATTTAAGTGTCAGAGTGAATAAATTTTTTTATCAACATCCTTTGTCAAATACATCAAATAAAATCGATAAAATCTAAATTTCAGATGAATAAATGCTTTAATGACATCCTTTATCGGATATGTCGGATAAAATTGACAAAATCTAAGTATCAGAGAGACTAAATATCGACATCCTTTTCTTGGATACATAGGATCAAATTGACAGAATCTAAGTGTCAGAGTGAATAATTTTTTTTTATCAACATCCTTTGTCAGATACATCAAATAAAATGGACAAAATCTAAATTTAAGAATGTATAAATTAATTATCAACATCCCTTGTCGGATATGTCGGATAAAATTGATAAAATATAAGCATCAGAGTGATTAAATTCCATATCAACATCATTTTCTCGAATACATGGGATAAAATTGACAAAATCTAAGTATCAGAGTGAATAAATTCTTCATCAACATCCTTTAAATGCATTATCAACATCATTTGTCGGCTATATCGGATAAAATTGACAAAATCTAAGTATCAGCTTGATTAAATTCTACATCAACATCCCTTTCTCGGGTAAATGGGATAAAATTGACAAAATCTAAGTATCAGATTGATTAAATTTTATATCAACATCTCTTTCTCGGGTATATGGGATAAAATTGACAAAATCTAAGTATCAGAGTGAATAAATTATTTATAAACATCCTTTCAATGCATTATCAACATCATTTTTCGGATATATCGAATAAAATTGATAAAATATAAGTATCAGATTGATTAAATTCTATATCAACATCCCTTTCTCGGGTACATGGGATAAAATTGACAAAATCTAAATATCAGATTGATTAAATTCCATGTCAACATCCCTTTCTCGGATACATGGGATAAAACTGGCAAAATCTAAGTATCAGAGTGAATAATTTATTTTTTATCAACATCTTTTATCAGTTACAACAATTATAATTAAAAAAATCTAAATATTAGAGTGAATAAATGCTTTTTCAGCATGCTTTGTTGGATATGTTGAATAAAATTGACAAAATCTAAATTCATTATCAACATCCTTTGTCCGATATGTCGGATAAAACTGACAGAATCTAAGTATCAGAGTGATTAAATTCCATATCCACATCCCATTCTCGGATACATGGGATAAAATTGACAAAATCCAAGTATCAGAGTGAATAAATGCTTTATCAACATCCTTGAAATGTATTGTCAACATCATTTGTCGGCTATATCGGATAAGATTGACAAAGTCTAAGTCTCAGATTGTTTAAATTCTAAATTAACATCCCTTTCTCGAATACTTGGGATAAACTTGACAAAATCTATGTATGAGAGTTATTAAATTCTATATCAACATCCCTTTCTCAGATACATGGGATAAAATCGATACATATGATACATGGGAATAAATGCTTTATCAACATCCTTGAAATGCATTATCAACATCATTTTTCGGCTGTATCGGATAAAATTGACAAAATCTAAGTCTCAGATTGTTTAAATTCTATATCAACATCCCTTTCTCGAATACTTGGGATAACCTTGACAAAATTTATGTATCAGAGTTATTAAATTCTATATCAAAATCCTTTTCTCAGATACATGGGATAAAATCGAAAAAATGTAAGTATTAAAGTGAAATATGTTTTGACTACACCTCCTAGATGTATTGTCAGTTTCAAAGGTAAGATGTAGCAAATTAAACTGAAAATATCTATCAACCCGAAAAGAGAATTTCGTTTCTAATGTTTTTATTAGATCCATCAGATAGAAGGCATACATTCCAAGTTCCTTTTATTTTGACTTCATGCGTCGTTACGTTGAATTTAGGTTAGACCTCTTATAGATGGCAGCAGTGCCACTGGGAAAGCACCTCGGAAATATCAAAACCATAGTTTAGGTTAGGTTAGCTTATTTGCGCGCACGTAAGCTAACCTAACCTAACCCATCGTTTTGATATTTCAGAGGTGCTTTCCCAGTGGCACTGCTGCCATCTATAACCGGTCTAACCTAAATTCAACGTAACGACGCATGAATTCAAAATGAATAGAACTTGGATTTTACGACTGTTATCTGATGTATCCGATAAAAACTTTGAAAACGAATTTATTCTTTCTGGTACTTAGATTTTGTCAATTTTATCCGATGTATCTGACATGTGATAACGATAATGCATTTAAGGGATATTGACAAAACATTTATTCACCTTGATACTTAGATTTTGTTGATTTTATCCCATGTATCTGAGAGAGGGATGTTGATATAGAATTGAATAAATCTGATACATAGATTTTGTCAAGTTTATCCCAAGTATTCGAGAAAGGGATGTTGATATAGAATTTAAATAATCTGAGACTTAGATTTTGTCAATTTTATCCGATATAGCCGACAAATGATGTTGATAATGCATTTCAAGGATGTTGATAAAGCATTTATTCACTCTGATACTTAGATTTTGTCAATTTTATCCCATGTATCCGAGAAAGGGATGTGGATATGGAATTTAATCACTCTGATACTTAGATTCTGTCGGTTTTATCCGACATATCCGACAAAGGATGTTGATAATGAATTTAGATTTTGTCAATTTTATTCAACATATCCATTAAAGGATGCTGAAAAAGCATTTATTCACTCTGATATATAGATTTTGTTAATTATAATTATTGTAACTGATAAAAGATGTTGATAAAAATAAATTATTCACTCTGATACTTAGATTTTATAAATTTTATCCCATTTACCCAAAAAAGGGATGTTGATATAGAATTTAATCAATCTGATACTTAGATTTTGTCAATTTTATCTGATATATTAGACAAATGACGTTGATAATGCATTTAAAGGATATTGATAAAGCATTTATTCACTCTGATACTTAGAGTTTGTCAATTTTATCCCATGTACACGAGAAAGAGATGTTGATATAGAATTTAATCAAACTGATACTTAGATTTTGTCAATTTTATCCCATGTACCCGAGAAAGGGATGTTGATATAGAATTTAATCAATCTGATACTTAGATTTTGTCAATTTCATCCGATATTGCCGACAAATGATGTTGATAATGCATTTAAAGGATGTTGATGAAGAATTTATTCACTCTGATACTTAGATTTTGTCAATTTTATCCCATGTATCCGAGAAAATGATTTTGGTATGGAATTTAATCACTCTGATACTTAGATTTTATAAATTTTATCCGACATATCCGACAAGGGATGTTGATAATTAATTTGTTCATTCTGAAATTTAGATTTTGTCAACTTTATTTGAGGTATCTGACAAAGGATGTTGATAAAAAAAATTTATTCACTCTGACACTTAAATTCTGTCAATTTTATCCTATATATCCGAGAAAAGGATGTCGATATAGAATTTAGTCACTCTGATACTTAGATTCTGTCAATTTTATCCGACATATCCAATAAAGGATGTTGTTAAAGCATTTATTCATCTGAAATTTAGATTTTGTCAATTTGATTTGATGTTTCTGACAAAGGATGTTGATAAAAAAAATTTATTCACTCTGACACTTATATTTTATCAATTTTATTCGATGTATCTGGCAAAGGATGTTGTTAAAAAGAAAAATTCACTCTGATATTTAGATTTTGTCACTTTTATCCGATATACTTGATAAAGGATGCTGATAAAGCATTTATTCACTCTGATACTTCGATTTTGTCAATTATATTCGATGTATCTGACAATAGATGTTGGTATAAAAAAAATCTATTCACTCTGATGCTTAGATTTTTTCAATTTTATCCCATGTATTCGAGAAAGAGTTGTTGATATAGAATTTAATCACTCTGATACTTAGATATTGTCAATTTTATCCGACATATCCGATAAAAGATGTCGTTAAAGCATTTATTCATTCTGAAATTTAATCACTATGATACTTAGATTCTGTCAGTTTTATCCGACATATCCGACAAAGGATGTTGATAATGAATTTAGATTTTGTCAATTTTATTCAACATATCCAGCAAAGGATGCTGAAAAAGCATTTATTCACTCTGATATTTAGATTTTTTTAATTATAATTGTTGTAACTGATAAAAGATGTTGATAAAAAATAAATTATTCACATAAATAATAATTATTATAATTAATTATAATATAATTATAATATGATTATTCACATAAATTAGATTTTGTCAATTTTATCCCATGTATCCGAGAAAGGGATGTTGATATGGAATTTAATCAATCTGATACTTAGATTTTGTCAATTTTATCCCATGTACCCTAGAAAGGGATGTTGATATAGAATTTAATCAATCTAATACTTAGATTTTGTTAATTTTATCCGATATAGCCGACAAATGACGTTGATAATGCATTTAAAGGATGTTGATAAAGAATTTATTCACTCTGATACTTAGAGTTTTTCAATTTTATCCCATGTACCCGAGAAAGGGATGTTGATATAGAATTTAATCAAACTGATACTTAAATTTTGACAATTTTATCCCATGTACCCGAGAAAGGGATGTTGATATAGAATTTAATCAATCTGATACTTAGATTTTGTCAATTTCATCCGATATTGCCAACAAATGATGTCGATAATGCATTTAAAGGATGTTGATGAAGAATTTATTCACTTTGATACTTAGATTTTGTCAATTTTATCCCATGTATCCAAGAAAATGATGTTGGTATGGAATTTAATCACTCTGATACTTAGATTTTATCAATTTTATCCGACATATCCGACAAGGGATGTTGATAATTAATTTGTTCATTCTGAAATTTAGATTTAGTCAATTTTATTTGATGTATCTGACAAAGGATGTTGATAAAAAAAATTATTTACTCTGACACTTAGATTTGGTCAATTTTATCCTATGTATCCGAGATAAGGATGTCGATATAGAATTTAGACGCTCTGATACTTAGATTTTGTCAATTTTATCCGACATATCCGATAAAGGATGTCATTAAAGCATTTATTCATCTGAAATTTAGATTTTGTCAATTTTATTTGATGTATTTGACAAAGGATGTTGATAAAAAAATTTATTAACTCTGACACTTATATTTTATCAATTGTATTCGATGTATCCGGCAAAGGATGTTGTTAAAAAGAAAAATTCGTTCTGATACTTAGATTTTGTCACTTTTATCCGATGTATTCGACAAAGGATGCTGATGAAGCATTTATTCACTCTGATACCTAGGTTTTGTCAATTATATTCGATGTATCTGACAATAGTTGTTGGTATAAAAAAATTTATTCACTCTGATGCTTAGATTTTTCAATTTTATCCCATGTATTCGAGAAAGGGTTGTTGATATAGAATTTAATCACTCTGATACTTAGATTATGTCAATTTTATCTGAAATATCCGATAAAGGATGTTGTTAAAGTATTTATTCATTCTGAAGTTTAGATTTTGTCAATTTTATTTGATATATCTGAAAAAGGATGTTGATAAAACAATATTATTCACTCTGACACTTAGATTCTGTCAATTTTATCCTATGTATCTGACAAAAGATGTTGATAAAAAAAAATTTATTCATTCTAACACTTAGATTTTGTCAACTTTTTCCTAAATATCCGAGAAATGGATGTTGATATAGAATTTAATCACTCCTATACTTAGATTTTGTGAAATTGCTTTATTGTCTGTCTAGGAAGCGACATCAATCGATAATGAATGTTAATAAAGAATTTGTTTAATTTTTTTCATAGTTTCCTGAATTAAATTTCTGTATTGTGTATCCAAGAGGTGAATTCAAGAAAGAGTTTGTTACTTACATACTTACTTACTTACAATTTTTTTTCATAATGACATATCCAACAACGGATGTTGATAAAAAAATTATTCATTCTGATAGTATTTTCGTGTTTTTTGCAAGCCATTCGTACTATACCTTAAACGCATTCAGACATTTCCTTGATAAAAAAAAATTGTCCGAAATATCCGACAAATGATGTTTCCAACTCATGCATTTCAACGAAAGAAATCCAAAATGAACTGTGAAAAATCAAGAGAATGTAAGTGTGACAAGGTAAACCACGACAAAACTCTACTGAAATATTCCAACTTTAGCATTTTAACGAAAGAAATTCAAAAATGAACTTTGAAAAATCATGAGAATGTATCTTTTACATGGTATACCAAAACTTTAATATACTTATATAATCCAATTATTTCTATTCAAATATATAAATCGAAAAGTAACAATTAAAAATCATGCGATTTTAATTTAGTCTAGGAAAAGCATGACGGAACACTACTGAAATATTCCAACTCTTGCATTTCAACGAAAGAAATTCCAAAATGGACTATGAAAAATCAAGAGAATGTAACTGTGACAAGGTAAAGCACAACAAAACACTACTGAAATATTCCAACTCATGGTTTTCAACAAAAGAAATCCAAAATGAACTTTGAAAAATCAAGAAAATGTAACTGTGACAAGGTAAACCACGACAAAACTCTACTGAAATATTCCAACTCTTGCATTTCAACGAAAGAAATCCAAAATGAACTTTGAAAAATCAATAGAATGTAACTCTGACAAGGTAAACCGTGACAAAACACTACTGAAATATTCCAACTCATGCATTTCAACGAAAGAAATCCAAAATGAGCTTTGAAAAATCAAGAGAATGTAAGTGTGACAAGGTAAACCACGCCAAAACACAACTGAATTATTCCAATTCTTGCATTTCAACGAAAGAATTTGCAAAATGAACTTTGAAAAATCAAGAGAATGTAAGTGTGCCAAGGTAAACCACGACAAAACACTACTGAAATATTCCAACTCTTTCTTTTCAACGAAATAAATCAAAAATGAACTTTGAAAAATCAAGAGAATGAAATTGTGATAAGGTAAAGCACAAAAATACAATACTGAAATATTCCAACTCTTGAATTTCAATGAAATAAATCCAAAATGAACTTTGAAAAATAAAGAGAATGTAACTTTGACAAGGTAAACCACAACAAAACACTACTGAAATATATCAACTCTTGTATTTCAACGAAAGAAATCCGAAATGAACTTTGAAAAATCAAGAGAAAGTAAGTGTGACAAGGTAAACCACGACAAAACACGACTGAAATATTCCAACTCTTGCATTTCAATGAAAGAAATCCAAAATGAACTTTGAAAAATCAAGAGAATGTAACTATGACAAGGTAAACCACAGCAAAGCACTACTGAAATATTCCAACTCTTCCATTTCAAGGAAAGAAATCCTAAAAATGAACTTTGAAAAATAAATAGAATGTAACTGTGGCAAGGTAAACCATAACAAAACACTACTGAAATATTTCAAATCTTGCTTTTCAAAGAAAGAAATCCGAAAGTGAACTTTGAAAAATCAAGAGAATGTAACTGTGACAAGGTAAACCATAACAAAACACTACTGAAATATTCCAACTCATGCATTTCAACGAAAGAAATCCAAAATGAACTTTCAAAAATAATGAGAATGTAAGTGTGACAATGTAAACCACGAAAAAACACTACTGAAATATTCCAACTCTTGCATTTCAACGAAAGAAATCCTAAAAATTAACTTTGAAAAATCAAAAGAATGTAACTGTGACAAGGTAAACCATAACAAAACACTACTGAAATATTCCAACTCATGCATTTCAACAAAAGAAATCCAAAAATGAACTTTGAAAAATCAATAGAATGTAACTGTGACAAGGTAAACCATAACAAAACACTACTGAAATATTCCAACTCTTAAATTTCAACGAAAGAAATCCAAAATAAACTTTGAAAAATCATGAGAATGTAAGTGTGACAATGTAAACCACGAAAAAACGCTACTGAAAAATTCCAACCCGTGCATTTCTACGACATAAATCCAAAATTAACATTGAATAATCATCAAATTTAAAATGTGTAAAGGTAAACCCCTACATAACACTAATGAATTATTCCAACACTTGCATTTCAAAGAAATAAATACAAAATGAACATTGAAAAATCAAGAGAATGTAACTGTGACAAGGTAAAGCACAACAAAACACTACTGGAATATTCCAACTCTTGCATTTCAACGAAACAAATCCAAAATGAGCTTTGAAAAATCAAGAGAATGTAAGTGTGACAAGGTAAACCGCGCCAAAACACTACTGAAATATTCAAATTCTTGCATTTCAACGAAAGAAATTCCAAAATGAACTTTGAAAAATCAAGAGAATGTAAGTGTGCGAAGGTAAACCACAACAAAACACTACTGAAATATTCCAACTCTTGCATTTCAACAAAAGAAATCCAAAATTAACTTTGAAAAATAAAGAAAATGAAAGTTTGATTAGGTAATCCACGACAAAACACTACTAAAATATTTCAACTCTTGCATTTCAACGAAGGAAATTGAAAATAAAATTACGAAAATTAAAAGGATGCAACTGTGATACTGAAAAGGATGCCCAAAAACTACTCAAATATTTCAACTCTTGTATTTCAACGAAATAAATTCAAAATGAACTTTGAAAAATCAAGAGAATGTAACTGTGACAAGGTATACCACGACAAAACACTACTGAAATATTCTAACTCTTGCATTTCAACGAAAGAAATCCAAAATGAACTTTGAAAAATCAAGAGAATGTAACTATGACAACGTAAACCACAGCAAAACACTACTGAGATATTCCAACTCTTCCATATGAACGAAAGAAATCCAAAAATGAAATTTTAAAAATCAAGAAAGTGTAACTGTGACAAGGTAAACCATAACACAACACAACTGCAACATTCCAACTCATTCATTTCAACAAAATAAATTCAAAATGAAAATTGAAAAATCAGTAAAATGTAAGTGCTAGATGGTAAAACAGGACAAAACACTACTGAAATTTTCAAAATCATACATTTCAATGGGAGAAATCCTAAATGAACTTGAAAAATCAAGAGAATGTAAGAGTGACAATGTAAACCACGAAAAAACACTACTGAAATTTTCCAACTCTTGCATTTCAACGAAAGAAATCCAAAATGAACTTTGAACTCATAACTCTTGCATTTCAACGAAATAAATCCAAAATAAACTTTGAAAAATCAAGAGAATGTAAGTTTGACAAGGTAAACCACAACAAAACACTACTTAAATATTCAAACTCTTGCATTACAACGAAAGAAATCCAAAATGAAATTTGAAAAATCAAGAGAATGTAACTGTGACAAGGTAAACCACGACAAAACACTACTGAAATATTCTAACTCTTGCATTTCAATGAAAGAAATCCAATCCACCAACACAAGAGTTGAATTTTTTCGGTACTCCAAAGAAATTTAATTCCTTACTGTCATGACAATGCATGCATACATTTCCAATAGTGCTACCACTTGTACTTGTTTCATAGTTTAAATACTTCTCCTTGTCGGCACTCAATACTACGATAATATTGTCATGTGAACACTTTTTATTAAAATACTATATTTTCACTTTTTTTTAAAGATATGACTTATGTGTTTGCCGTTCCATCGCGTAGAAAAACATTGATTTAATACTTGTAATAAACTAGATATTGCCGATAACCCGCCATAAAGTAACAGGGGGAAAGCCGCATCGTTTCTTTGAGTAAGCATAGTGTACAATTGTTAGAGCCGTAAGTATATTTTATGTCATTTTAAGATACATAAAAAAAGTTGAATAATTTCGAAGTCCAAAAAAAATTTTAGTCCAATAAAAAAAAAGTGCTACTACAAACACTATTTTTCTAATAGTAAAGGTCATGACTAACATGTCTATACCGTTCTTATTTTGAGTTTGGAGAATATTAAATGTGATTTTTTTTTGTTTCAAGTATGTTTCATCTCATTCGAAGACATGTAAAAAAAATTGAAAAAATATATCATGTTAAAAAAATAATAATAAAAAAAAATTTTAATTCAAAAAAAAATTCAAAAAAATGGGGGGAGGGGGCCAAAAAGTTGGAGGGGAGGGGGACTCCCTTCAAGTTTGGGTTAGGGGACCTTTGGGGGGGGGGGGTTATGTCTCTGCTGTTTATGGTCGTTGGTGCTTATGATCCTTGATGGTTCGTACTCACATACACCTTACTACTTCATTTGCAAGGATTTCTAAGGTTTGTTCTGAATTTCATCATTCAAATTCTTTTTTTGCCATCTACATCTCTCTTAGTATCAACTTTTTAGTACAGTATAACGTTAGACTATTTTAAACTGACAACAGTGTTCAAACACCATTTTTGTATTAAACAGAACACATCGAAGAAGTAAAGCTATCCATTATTAAAATTCTTTTCTTGCCATCTACATCTCTCTTAGTATCAACTTTTTAGTATACTATAACGTTAAACTCTATTTTAAATTGACAACACTTTTCAAACACCACTTGTGTATTATACAGAGCACATCGAAGAAGTAAAGCTAGGTCAATTCATAAGACCATTTTATTATCGTTAACCATTTCCATAGATTGATATTGTTCCAAATAAGATCGTTCGTACAGTCCAATTCGCGAATCCCTTATCCCTTTTTGCAAATGTCAATGAAACAATTCTGATTGTAGCATCCAATTTTTTAATTAGCAACGACGCATTAATAACAAACTACTCTGGAGTTAAGGCAATTGTCCACAAAATCAGAAAAACCAGTCGGATAGCACATACTTCAAAGAAATGGAACAGGTGTGAGGGAGTACTGACTCTCTTTGAAATGGTGTAGTTCATCAAGCAAATAGTATAGGAATTCCTAGGGCATCAAGCAAATTCAATAGATACAATATAATCCCAAGATTTTGTTCAAGATCCGCCCCTGTAAACTATCATGTGATCTACATTACTGTATTGATTTTCCTCAGCACCAAAATTAGCAATCGGCATACTCAATTTAAGATAGCTTCAAATTTCTTGGATACCAAAACTAATAAACTCGTACCTCAACCATAGGATCATAGACGGCCGACACAGGTCATATACATCATAGATGGCCGACACAGGTACTGAAGCCCCGACTTTAGTTTTCCAATCATCACTAAAATTGGATCTCCAATACTTGGGCCATTGCCTTGTTTTACCCAAAATCTGGGCAGCAGTTTGCTAATTTTGGAACCTAAATAAGCCTAAAGTCGAGGTAGTAGCTTTTTTAGTCCTGGTTTTCTAGGAAATAAAAAAACATAAAAACAGATGGCGTCTCCCTTTACGCGTGACAGAAGTTGAACCGTTGTAAGTTCCGGGACCTCAAGAGAATCACAGTTGGGGTAGTAGCTTGCTATTTCAAGTACTCTAAAAGAAGTACATCCCTCTTTGTGCAATGTAGCAGTTTGATTATTACTAACTTCATAAGCTAAAGGCGTTTGAAGTCCAAATAGTAATTTTCTAATTATAGTGCTTTACAAAAATAAACTAAAAAAAAAACTAAAATTCATTTGTATGCATTTTTGTTCCGTGTTTACGAGTCAGGCATAGATTTCGGGGAGAGGGAGGAGTGTTAAAACAGGGAACCCCCACTCCGTGGATACTGGATACAATATCATGCCCCTTACATTACCTTATTGTATTTCCTAAGCGCCAAAATTAGCGATCCGCATCCCAAATTTTAGAAACTTGGAAATTTGTTAGGTACCGAAATTAACAAGTACTGCCCTCATATTAAATAAAACCAGAACCGAATAAAACCAGGCACCGAAGACTCGACTTTATTTACACTACTGTTGATTTTGGAAATCTCTGCAATTCAAGATTAAGGGTTTTATTTAACAAAAATGTTTAATTTTTCAATATTAGAATTAGAGAGAAAAATGTTTAAAATGTGTTTAGTTATTATTATAGTGCAAATGATTGAAGAGCCTTTAGAAGGTTCACGGTAAAGAGTGGGTAGGGCAATAGCCAAGCTCTTGTTTGTAATGATTTTTGTTTTTTTAAAGTTTAACTTGAGTAATCATTTTCATTTCTACGCCTTTTATGACTTATTTATTCATCTAAATCACTATATGTTATTTTTATATTTGATGTGATTATTTATCTTACTTTCTATTCATTTTGGGTTTTATTTATTCTTCGAGAGTAATTTCTGGTCGTTTTAAGCTTGAATTAGATAATAAAAAAAACAAGATTTTTGAACTGAAAGTAATGAGTAACATTGGAACTTAAAACCTCGCTCTTTACGCTTAAGCTTAACTCTTTGTCACAACTCTGCGTCTTAAAGCAATAAAAAAATTTAGAGCAAAGAGTGAGGTATTGAGGAGAGGGCAGTTCCTTTCATATACAGAATGATTTGTGTTCGTTTTAAGTTTCAAAGTTGCTGCTAGCTTTAAGTTGTAAATGTTTTTTTTTTCAATTTCTGATTGTTTTTCAAATAATGCCGGGAAATCCTTGATACGCCACATGGTAGCAATACTGTATAATTTTATTCAACTTTTTTATGAGGGGATGGCAGCCTCCCTCATATGTGGAATAATTTCTATTCGTTTTGAGTTTTAATGCTGCTCCTTACTTCCAGTTGAATTTATGTAGTTTGGGATGGGTTTTCAAATAATGTCAGGAAATCCCTCCCCCCTCTCTAGTATAAAATTTCTCATGGAAAGCTCCTCCACATACTGTTCTTCCCACGTAAAGCTTTTCTCGTATAAAATCCCCTCCCCTGCAAAATCCCACCCTAAAAACCATAAAAAAAATCCACATCAATATCACAAAAATTTTGGCGGTTAATCATGATTTCCTGGCATAGTAGGAAAGCAGCATTGATTAAGAATTGCCATACCATAGTATTAGTTCGTTCTTTACTATAACTATACCAATCCTTTGTGTAATACGTAATCAAAGATAATTACAAACAGGAAAAAGCCTACGGCTTTTTCTTAGTTGGAATAGTTTCTTAGTTACGGCCAAGGTGATTCTAACGGTGTAGTTTGTGTTTCAATTTGACACCATTGCTAGGGGTTGGGGGCAATTTGTTTTTACTATGGGGCGTGTTCGTCTCTTATTAGCTATCATAACAGCTACCATTACATACATAATTTGTTCTTTACTAGATATTTTAGTTCTCATGTTACTATTGACTATAGTCCGTTCGTTAATATAATTCTTCTTTAATAGGGATTTCAAAAGGGGCGGTTCTAATGGTGTACTGTTTTAGGATCTGACGGCATTTTCAGGAGATATGGGCCATTGTTTTTGTTACAGTGGAAGGTGTTGGTCTCTTACTAAACCAATGATCCCCCTCCAAAGTTTATACGGCCACCCTTTCTATAAAAATCTTATGTGCCCCTGGGCATAACTTAAAAACCTTGCCCTGAGGGCAGGGAGGTATCATCCTCCAAGATATAATTTCTGGACTTTTCAACTACGTTGAACAAAATTGCTATCTAAAATTTTGGTTGGATGTGTTTGAGTTAATAATGGGCGTGGGAGGGGGGCTTTTCGCCCTCCAATCACTTTCGACTATTAAAAAGGGTGCTAGCCCTCTCAGTTTCCTATTGAATGAGCTCTTTTTGAAGTTTCTACGACAACTCCTTCTATACCAAGTGCCCTGGTCTAAAAAAAAAAAAAAATAAATAATTCATTGTGCCAATATTGTTCTTTACTTAGGCAGTGCTATTGCGCTGCCTATGAAACATGTCCTTAATTATTATTAAAAAAGATATATTACAAATAGGAACAATCCTACGGATTTTTCTTAGTTCGAATAGAAAGAGACGAGCCTCAGAGAATCAAGCAGCTAAGTTTGGCAAATTTGCCACCATACCTACCCCCACCATAGCTAACATCATGATATTGCACACATTTTTTACGTCATGTGTGTTTAAAACCTATGATTATGACATCATTCATCAATTTTGTACATGAAAATGTACAAGACATCTTGTACATGAAAATATAATAACTCTCTATTATCTTCAAAAAAAATAAAAGAAAGAAAAAAAACAACGATACTATCCGTGCGAAAATATCAAACAGTTCGTGGTAACGAACTGTAAGTAAGGAGCGACCCAGCTCAATGGCAAACGAAACTCTAAAAAAAGAAGTTTTGGTACCAATAGATACATCAAAAGAATCAGATTTTAATTTTGATTTCAAATATATAAGTTTCATCAAGTTTAATATTACCCATCAAAAGTTACGCGCCTGAGAAAATTTGGCTGATTTTCGTAAAAAGGGGGAAAGACCCCCTAAAAGTTATTGAACCTTAACGAAATTCACACCATCATATTCAGCATATCAGAGAACCCTACTGTAGAGGTTTCAAGCTCCTATCTACAAAAATGTGGAATTTTGTATTTTTTGCCAGAAGAAAGATCACGGGTGCGTGTTTATTGTTTTTTTTTTCCCAGGGGTAATCATATTGACCCAGTGGTGCTAGAATATCGTAGTAGAACACATTAAATCGGAAATTGAAAGTTTTACTGCCCTGTTTAATTGACCAAAAAAATTGGACGGCAATTAGGCCCCCTCCCATTCTAATTCCTTTCCCGAAATCTTCTAATTGAAGTGTTTAGACAGCTGTTTTGTTCAGCATAGTTGAAAATATAATAAATATGTCTTTTACGATGACTTAATCCCCCACAGTTCCCAGGGGAAGGGCTGCAAGTTATGAACTGTGCCCATTGCTGACATATTGTATTGGTTATTGGTAAGTATACAGACATTTTCAGGAAGAATTTGTTCTGGTGGGGGGGGCTGGAGGAGGGGGTCACTCGGGAGAATCTGTCCGTGGAGCATGTTTCTTTGGGGCAATGGACATTTTTATGAAGGGGGCGCCAGATTTCCAAGCATTATTTAAAAAACGATCAGAAATTAAATTTAAAAAAAAACAGTTTTTTCAACTGAAAGTAAGAAGCAACATTAGAACTTAAAATGAACATAAATTATTACGTATATGAGGGGGTTCTCCCCCAAGTCAATACCTCGCTCTTTACGCAACAGTTTTTTTTAGTGCTTTCAAAAGAGCTGTCTATTCTAAATAAACGGCCTGTGTGATTCAGGGGTTTGTTAATCAAAAAATTTTTAACGTTTAATGTAAAGAGTGTGGCATTGACTAAAGGGAGAACCCCATCATATATGTTGTAATATATACGCAAAAAAAAAAAAAATAAAAAAAAAGCGATACGGCTCAATAGTAATCAAAACTTTTAAAAACGAAACTTTGATGTCAATAAATGTATCAAAAGAATGGGCTTATAATGCTGATTCTAAATATATGAATTTTATTAAGTTTAGTATTACTCATCAAAGGCTACGAGCCTGAGAAAATTTACCTGATTTTTTGAAGAGGGAGGAAACATCCCCTAAAAGTGAAAGAATTTTAATGAAAATCACACCGTCAGATCCAGCGTATCAGAAAACTCTATAACATAGGTTTCAAGCTCATATCTGCAAAAATCTGCAACTGTGTATTTTTTGCCAGAAGAAAAATATACGAATATAGAAGGTCGTTACGCAAGTTAATTTGTAAATTACGTCAGAACTAAATTTAGAGAAAGCCATTTAGCAAAAGAAAAGTGATATTTTTATGCAAATTTTCCATACTTATTCAATGCCGGCGAGCCAAAATAAAAGCTGCATTACCTAAAAAACGATCAGAAATTAAATAAAAAAACAAGTTTTTTAAACTGAAAGTAAGGAGCAACATTAAAACTTAAAACTAACAGAATTTATTCCATTTATGAAAGGGGCTGTGCCCTCCTCAACGCCTCGCTCTTTACGCTAAAGTTTTTATTGTTTAAAAAAAAAGTTGTGAGAAAGTCAAACTTTAGCGTGAAGAGCGAGGCGTTGAGGAGGGCACACCCCCTTTCATATACGGAATAATTTCTGTACGTTTTAATTTTTAATGTCGCTCCTTACTTTCAGTTTAAAAAACTTGTTTTTTTATTTAATCATGATAAAGAACAATTTCCTTGTTTTTCAAGTCGATGGAATTTCGTGGTTGTTCAAGCCAAGGGGCTGTAGGTTCTCTTTGTAGGGATTTTAGACAAAACAGTTCTAATATTGTTCTTGTAGTTCAATCTGACACTATTTTTAGGAGCTATGGGCTGTTTTGTTTCTTAATATGGGAGGTGGTCGTCTCTTAATAGGTTGCCGCTACCGCTGCAAACCCTGATGGGACGTGATCTCTTGCAAGGTTGCCGCTACCTCTTCAACCCGGACATAACAAAAAAGAAAAAAAAGATACTGTCGATGCAAAATATGGTGGTTCCAGTCACTTTCCTTGTTTTTCAATTCAGCAAATTTTCCTTGCTGTTAAACATCCTTGCCATTAAGCATCTCTCTATGATATTCTGATAGCCCACTAGCCCTGGTAGAAAAGAAAAAAAGAGACACACATCAGTGCTACAAATGCCAAAAGGGATTTTCTTTGTTTTTCAAGGTAGGGACTGTAATTCTCTTGTACATGGTTTTTGACTATGGTGATTCCAATGGTGCAGTTTTCGTTTCGATTAAACACCAATTATGAGTTTTTTTTTCAAAATCACCATAGTTTTCTTTTCGCTACAGATTTGTATTTTTAATCTGAACGGAAAAAATAGTTACCACTCCTGAATCCTTGTCAGATGGTTATTTTCTCTCATTATGCAGTTTTTCTTTCAAAATGCGTTTTTCAACTTTTTCTTACTATGGGCTGTGGTTCAACTCAATTGCTGCAACCATGACACAAAAAAACCTATAGCTTTTTCTTAGTCGGAATAGTAAAAGCCGAAACACAGGGAATCAGGCAGCGAGGTCAGTCAAAAAAGGCACCATATCTCAGAGAAGCAACTTTTCAAAAGATATTTACGTTACATTTGTCAAAAGATAAGTGTGTTGCACCGCCATGCGTAAGATTATTTATTTTGATATTCAGTTACTATTGGCTAGACTTTGTTTTTTTACTATAAAAATTAAAATAAATGCCTGTATTGTATTAAGTTTTAGTTACTATTAATACTATGTGGTTTGTTCTTTATTAGGTTTCATACATCTTTATAACCATGATACCGATTTCCGCATTTACATTGAACTATATAGATCCTTTATATAATTTTATGATCATTTTAGAATAACTCTAGAGATTTTGAGCTGAGAACTAAAATAAAAGGAATTTTTAAACTTTTCAGGTGTTTTTCTAGTTTCAACTCAAAAGATAGAATTGTTGTTCAAACCATAAAATTTCATTGCATTTTATATAATGTCCTTTATACTTCGATCTGACACCATTTTTAGGGGTTTTGGGATATTTTGTTTGGTTACCGTTGACCGTTTTTGTCTTTTCTTTTTTATAATTCATAGACTTGCTAGAACCTGGGTCAATCCTATCTTTAAACTCCATAATTGTATGGGATGATGTTTCACATATTAATATCACACCATAGACATCATAAATTGAATGAGATATTTATTACAACAAGTTGCCACGGTACGGTGGAACAGGGATTCTCCTTTAGCTTTGAATGATTTGAGTTCAACGCACTCTGTGGTAACGATTGATCACCAGCTTTAACTTTAACAAATGTCCTAGCTCTTTTTTAGTTCACCATATAGTATTTTTACATAACTGTACATATTATTGTAAATATAACTACATACATACCTTAGTATGAAGTAAATTCTAGGTAATTTGAACAGAGAGAATGGCAAAATAAGGAATGGTGTTTCAATAGGTTAGGGCTTTCAAGACCTTTTTATCATTTTTCGAATTTAATTATTATTGATAAAAATCTTATATTTTAATAGAGTTTTTATGTGTAACTTCAAAGGAACACTTTATAAAAAGACGTTTTTATGACGTCATAAAAAAATCGTCGCTATTACGATTTTGATCATTTATTCTCAAGCTTTAGATATGTTGTTTTCATCAAAAATGTACTACGAGTAATATAAAGAAGTATTTGATAGGTTGTAATCAACAAATTAATTGATTATCAATTGTTTATATGTAACCTAAGTATGTCTTGGTAACACAATAAAAGCTATCACAGAGTTAAAAAGCCATATGCATTACACTGTCCCAAGAGAAGAAGAATGAGCTAATTTATCAAAACCATGGGGGAGCTGGCATTTGGATGTTCAAAATTTCCTCTGCTTCAAAGAAGGAAATTATGGAGTTTTCTTTTTATTTTTAATAAAATAAACATTTTTTTTTAGTACAAGGTGACATCAAATAGAGCATTATTAAAACTTATAGAATTTAGTGTTCTTCACTAAATTCGTGATTTTTCTTCTTTTTTCTTCAAAGAGAATTTCAAACAGGGAAAAGCCTATGGCTTTTTCTTAGAAGAAATAGTAAGATACGAACCTCAGAGAATCAGGCAGCTAATTAGGTCAAACATGCCAGTCATGGCACCATACTCCAGAAAAGCAACTTTTCAGAGATGCTTGTACTATCTTTACTTTTAGTTATTATATGCAGTGGTTTCTTCTCTACTAGGTTTCCAGCTATCTCTACAACTATGATACCGATGAAACTTAAATATTCCCCATTTATAACGAACTATGCTGATTTCTTATGTAAACTACACCGATCCTTTATGTAATGTAGACTAGAACTCTTTTTTTTACTTTTAGGAGTGTTTTCAGTTTCACTTTAAAAAGTTAAATTGTTACTAAGACACCCCAAATATTTTTTTGTAGTTTATATAATAACACAATATCTTATAGTTACAAAATTTTTGCAGTTTTTTACCTTCATAATCTAGTATAAATTCACAAGAGTTCGTTATTTCCTATGAATAAAGATATTCGTGTTCTATTATCTTGTCAAAAGACAAGTGTTTGTCGCATCATCATGTATGTAACCATTTATTTTAAGGTTAAAAAATGAAATCCTATTTTGATCTTCATGTGCAAGATGAAGTTAATAACATTCGTCACCCCACTTTTATACGAAAGTGCAGTTTTCATAAGAAAAAAATTATTTGATTTTATAAATAATCCTTGTTAGTTGCAAATGATTTCTAGATACAGCAATTTCCTTTAAAATGAGCCATTAAACAATTCTCCATGATGTTCCTGCGGCCCGGTAACTGCTAAGGAAAAAAACAGAAAAAAATGCCTTCGATGCAGAATATCGTGGTTGCAGCAACTTTTCTTGTTTTTCAAGTAAATAGGTTTTACTTGTTGACTAAGCCAAAGGACTAAGCCAAAAAAATACAAAATATTACAGATACACCCTCTGGCAGCCTAGATGCACATATTGTCCTATACATTTAGTCTTTTCTTATGGTCTACAATGTTTACATTAAATCTGTTCTTATGATGTTGTCCCATCTCATTTGGAGATGATGTCATTCTTGTATCATCCCGATGTCATTATTATTATAATCCGGATGTTATTATTATATCATTATTATAAATCCGGAAAGTCGCAGTCACTGGTATGAGCAGTCAACGAATTAGAAGTGATTTGGATTAATGATTTGATTTGTATGATACATTTTTTGAATTAATTTGTAGGTTATGTTTTGATTCTAAATACGGTAAATAATTTAAAACACTGGCGAACAAATGTAATCTTCAGGAAGAAATGAACAAATATGTAAACTTCAGGACGGGTTCGCTTCCTTTTATTCAAAATATTAAAATTCTACATTTTCTTCTTTTTCTAAAATCAAATGTTCCTCCTCAGAAATCACACCATATTTGTGTTTTGTGAATTAGATTTGATGTCTTAAAGCGGGATTCGCTTATAGGCAAAAGATAAATAATAATCAATCTTAACGAAGCATACTTCTTCCTAAACATTTTCATTAATCAGCGAAAGTTTTAACAGGAAAAAATCCGTTAATTTATTATCTTTTATTATAGTTCCAGGTGGCTGCCTCAACACTTTTTAATGCAATTATTATACCACAACAGGTTTCAAATAACGGAAAAATCAACAATAACGATTGGCGGACCTGCAATGATACCTTAATCTCCGCAGGACCTAGCGTATTTAAAAAACTTAAAACAATGAGGAAATAAAATGAATCATCAAATCAAACTATGTACCAACAAAAATTACTGTGTATGCCGATACGAACATGGTTATGAATCGCTCGTCAAAGAACAATAAATCATCTACTCAGACTTAAAACGAACTAACATTATCACCAAAATGGTGGGTCTTCAACCCCTTCAACCTCCATAGAGGCTAGAGCGCTATTTGCATTTTAATAAAACCAATATGTATTTTGCATTGTGCGTTTTCGCCATGATATAAAAAAAAAAAAAAAATTAAAAAAAAACTCCAGCAAAGAGCCATATTTCTTCAGTGTATTTTTTTTTCTTTTTTTCCCCACCACTTTGTATAGAAGAATCGGGAGCGTAGGAGCTTTGGATAGGACTCATAAAATCATAAACTGAAATTTGTAGAGAATTAATTAAGGTTCAAAAGTACCTGGGGGCAACCCACACCCATACCATGCACTGTTTTGTTACCAGGTCCCCAAGATATCTGCCATTTTATTCAGGGTGATCAAAAGATTAAAAAATATGCCTATGAAGGTGAAATAACCCCCAGAGCTCCTGGGCCCGGGTCGAAAAATATTTCAAATTATTAATTTCTTACACACAGGTTTATAATATAAAAATGTTTGATCTTGGGTGTTTGATTGACTCAGAACTTTCAGGGATCGTTCTCTGGGTCAAAAAGGTCAAAATTTTACTGTGGGGGATCAGGCCTGAAAAGGGCGAACAGCTTTTTGCGAATGATCAGCTTGAAACTTTTATCATTAAGTGCTTGGGCCAAGAAGAAACTAGTGCGTGAAAAACTTTCGGGGCGTTACCTTCCTATCCCCCTGCAGACGAATTGTATTTAAAAAGTGTCACACTATTTTCCCGATCAATTTGAACCCTAAACTAAGGGCTTAGGCTGAGAAGATCTTGCTGCAGAAGGGAAAAAATGTTGGTTCCCCTGAAAAAAGAGGTCCATCCTCTACCGTGTGGGTGGAAGATCAAAGATTCAATCGGTTAAAACCATGTTATCCGGTCAAAGGCGCAGCTAAGGGGGAGAGGGGTTGTTTTAAGGTGTGGAGGGGGAGTTCCAAGATGTCGCCGCCGCCTGTCAACACCATGGAAAATTTGCCTTGTGAATTCAGCTTGTGTGTCTGCCTTTGTCAGCATAATGGACGATTTTGTCAATACATTCTTGAAATCCCTCCTCCAAACTTAAAACACTAGCTACACCCTTGTATCCAGTGTGCCTAGCATGGATTTGTTCGTAAGAGACCATAGACCATATCATATGAATGTAAAGTTTTCACATTAATATATGAATGATTAAACTTAAAAGTCCCGCTATTGAAACTTGGGTTTTGAATAATCAATTTCAATGAATATCTTATACTTTTTTCAATCAAATTTTCACGTATTTGTGTTTATTTAACTAAACCGGCTTCTTTGATTAATTTAAATTAAAAAAAAAACAAGTTTTTTTTAACTGAAAGCAAGGAGCGACATTAAAACTTAAAACGACCAAAAATTATTCCGTATATGAAAGGGACTGTTCCCTCCTCAACGTCTCACTCTTTACGCTAAAGTTTTTTATTGTAAAAAAAAAATAGAGTTGTGAGAAAGAGTCAAACTTTAGCGTAAAGAGCGAGACGTTGAGGAGGGGACAGCTCCTTTCATATACGAAATAATTTTTGTTTATTTTAAGTTTTAATGTCGCTCCTTACTCTCTGTTGAAAAAACTTGTTTTTTTATTTAATTTTTGAACGTTTTTGAATTATACAGGTTTTGATTTTGGCTCACCGTAGATAAATAATAAAACAAAATTTGCATATTAATTTTACTTTTATTTGGTTAAATGGCTTTCTCGAAATTTGTTTAATTTTATTTACGAACGTTTTTATTAGTAATAAATATACGTAACTTACGAATTAACTTACGTACCTAACTTCTATATCCATATATTTTTAATGTGTATATTAGGGGGCTCGCCCCCTTGTCAATACCTCGCTTTTTACGCTAAAGTTTGAATCTTGTTCCAATTCTTTAAAAATGACCCCTTAATCACAAAGGCCGTTAATTAGAATAAATAGCTCTTATTAAAGTGGCCTACTAAAAAAAAAATATTTGGCTTAAAGAGCAAGGTATTGACTAGGAGGAGAACTCAATCATATACGTAATAATCTCTTTTCGTTTTGAGTTCTAATCTTGCTCCTTACTTTGAGTTTGAAAAACTGTTTTTTTTATTTAATTTCTGATCGTTTTTTTAAATAATACTGGGAAATCTGGCAATGTCCCTTCCCCCGTGAAAACTTCTTCCATGGAAAGATCCTCCCACATAACCCCCGACCCCCCAATAACAGAAAAAATCCCCCCTGAAAACGTCTGTATATTTCCCAAAAACCTTTCAAAACTTTAAGCCCTCCCCCCGGGGACTTTGGGGGATTAAGTTATCCTAACAGACATAGTTATTATATTTTCGACCATGCTGGAAAAAATGGCTATTTCAAAATTTTGATTGGGTGACTTTGGGAAAAAATGAGGGTGGGAGGTGGCCTAGTTGCCCTCCATTTTTTGGTCACTTAAAAAGGGCACTAGAACTTTTAATTTTCGTTCGAATCTGCCCTCCCACGATATTCTGGGACCACTGGGTTGATACGATCACCCTTTGGGAAAAAAAAACAAAAAAAAAACAAATAAAGACGCACCCGTGATCTTTCTTCTGGCAAAAAAATGCAAAATTCCACATTTTGCAGATAGGAGCTTGAAACCTCTACAGTAGGGTTCTCTGATACGGTGAATCTGATGGTGTGATGATCATTAAGGTTATATAACTTTTAGGGGGCGTTTCACCCTTTTTTCGAAATCAGGTAAATTTTCTCAGGTGCTTAACTTTTGATGGATAGGACTAAACTTGATGAAACTTATATATTTGAAATCAGCATTGAAATCTGATTCTTTTGATGTATCTATTGGTATCAAAATTCTGTTTTTCAGAGTTTCGGTTACTATTGAGCTGAGTCGCTTCTTACTTACAGTTCGTTACCACGAACTGTTTGATTTTTTTCTTATTTGTCACTTCCACAAATATCCGCCATTTCGTTTTTGCTTTAGAAGCTGCTATCAGAAAAGGTAAAGAAAAACAAACAATTCTTGTAAATAGCCTAATTTTTGGAATCCATATTGAATTATTGAGGTTTTTTTTTGTATGTGTGTGTAATAGACCAGGGAGAAACATGTGAGTATTAATACAGGCAGATAATGAGGATTTTGAATTTAGGTAAGGTTTTTTTCCAAGCGAATTTATCGCCAAATTATATCAGTACGCTACCGATATATCGGTATCGGAACCAAAAAATCCATATCAGTCGGGCCCTAATAGGAAGTTGGAAGGGGGATCATTTGATTTGAAACTTGAAAGGTTCTAGTATCCTTCTTAAGGGTCAAAGTTGATAAGAAGGTGAAGAGCCTCCTTTCTTTCCGTTTCGGCAACCCGGCCACCAAGTCATCCCCATGATGTCAGATTAAAATTCTGGAGCAGCCATTTTCCTCCAATACATCAAAAGGTTTAATACGTATGCCAAGGTGTCTAGACCAAGATTTGTAGACTTTACCAACGGTATAGTCTAGATACAACACATATACCTGAGTAAATCAAAAGACTCTACGTGCACCCAAGCTATAAAATTATCAGCAATATCAGAGGCAACGCTGTAGCGTTGCCTATAGTAAAGGCCATACGGCTCCAATGTTTTATTATTGTTATTATTATTATATTTTTTCCCAGAGGCACTTCATATGGAAGGGGTCGTCGTAGATACCTCAAAATGGGCTCAATCAATTGGAAATCGAGAGTTCTAGTGCCTTTTAATAGTCGAAAGTGATTGGAGGGCAACTAGCCCCCCTCTCTCATCATTTCTCCACAGGCATCTAATGAAAATTTTCAGACAGCTAGTTCGTTTAGCGTAGTATATTTCCAGTTAGAAAATATATTTTTGAGTAGGACCTTCACCTAGAACCCTCAGAACAAGGGATTTAGTTGTGCCCTGGAGGCATATAAGGTTTTTATAGAAGGCGTTGTCGTAGAAACTTCAAAACAGGCTCATTCGATTGGTAATTCAAAGGGCTAGTGCCCTATTTAATAGTCGAAAGTGATTGGAGTTCAATTTCCCCAAACACATCCAATCAAAATTTTGAGGGCAACTAGCCCCCCCTGCCCATCATTCCCCCAAACACATCCAATCAAAATTTTGAGATAGCCATTTTGTTCAGCGTAGTTGATTTTCAGATAGAAAATATGTTTTTGAGGATGAGACTCCCCCACAAACCTCAGGGTAAGGGTTTTAAGCTATATCTTCGGGGCATATAAGGTTTTTAAAGAAGGCTTTGTCGAAGAAACTTAAAAAGACACTCATTCGCAGGCAATTTCAAAGGGCTAGTGCCCTTTTTAATAGTTGAATGTGATTGGAGGGCAACTCGCCCCCCCCCCGCCCATCAGTCCCTCCAGCCCCTCCACTCCAAATTTCTTGATGGTCATTCTGTGCCGCGTAGTTGATTTCCAGATAGAAAATATGTTTTTGAGGAGGACAATCCCCCAAAACCCTCAGTGCAAGGGTTTTAAGTTATGCCGTAGGTGGATGTTTTATTTTTATAGACGGACGTGTCGCAGAAACGTCAAAAAAGGCTGATTCGATTAGAAATTCAAAGGGATAGTTGTCGTAGAAACTTCAAAAAAGGCTCATTCGATTGGAAATTCAAAGGGATAGTTGTCGTAGAAACTTCAAAAAAGGCTCATTCGATTGAAAATTCAAAGGGATAGTGCCCTTTTTAATATTCGAAAGTGACTGGAGGGCAACTAGCCCCTCCACGCCCATCATTCCCCCAAACAGATCCAATCAAAATTTTGAGATAGCCATAATGTTCAGCGTAGTTGATTTCCTGATAGAAAATATTTTTTTGAGGAGGACAACCTCCACAACCCTCAGGGCAAGGGTTTTAAGTTATGCCCTGGGGTGATATAAGGTTTTTGTAGAAGGTGTTGTCGTAGAAACTTCAAAAAAGGCTCATTGGATTTGAAATTCAAAAAGCTAGTGCCCTTTTTAATAGTCTACACTGATTGGGGGGCAACAACCCCCTCCACGCCCATCATTCCGTCAAACACATCCAATCAAAATTTTGAGATAGCCATTTTGTTCAGCGTAGTTGATTTTCAGATAGAAAATAGGTTTTTGAGGAGGACAATCCCCCGTAACCCTTAGGGGAAGGGTTTTCAGTTATGCCCTGGGGGCAACGCTTTTGTAGAAAGCGTTGTCGTAGAGACTTCAAAAAAGGCTCATTCGATTGGAAATTCAAAGGGCTAGTACCCTTTTTAATAGTTGAAAGTCATTGGAGGGAAACTAGCCCCCCTCCCCACGCCTATCATTCCCCCAAACACATCCAATTGAAATTTTGAGAAAGCTATTTTTTCAGTGTAGTTGATTTTCAGATAGAAAATATGTTTTTGAGGAGGACACTCCCCCACAACCCTCAACGCAAGGGTTTTAAGTTAAACACTGGAGGCATATAAGGTTTTTATAGAAGGCAGTGTAGTAGAAACTTCAAAAAAGGCTCATTCAATTGGAAATTTAAAGGGCTAGTGCTCTTTTTAATAGTCGAAAGTGATTTGAGGGCAACTAACCCCCCTCTCACGCCCACCTTTTCCCCAAACACATCCAATCAAAATTTTGAGAAAGCCATTTTATTAAACGTAGTTTTAAGGTCTGCAAATTAGGTCTTTGAGGATGACAACTCTCCCACAGCCCTCAGGGCAAGGGTTGTACGAATCCTTCATATTATTTTTTATGGAAGGGATACTCGTATAAACATTAGAGAGGGCTCATTTGATTGGAAATTGAAAGTTCTTGTTCACTTTTTAAGAGTCAAAAGAGATTGGAGGGCAACTAGCCCCCCCCCTCCTCTACGCCCTTAATGCATCAGATAAAAATTTTGTTAAAAATAGTTGAAAGGTTAAGTAACAAAACTCTGGCGTCGACAAAACCCCAGGGCCCGGGGGCAGGAACTGATTCTCGTATAAACTTCAGAGAGGGCTCATTTGATTGGAAATTGGAAGTTCTAGTCCAGCTCTTACGAGTCAAAATCGATCGAAGGGCAGATACCCCCCACGCCCTTTTTCCCCGACCTACCCTTTGAACCGATTCTGTTTATACCTGAATGCCCAATGAGAGTTAGAATATTTTGGTATTAACACACACCTATTAGGCATCTGCTCTCCTCCCTAACAAGGAAATAAAAAGAGAGTGTAAGGCAGTGGCGGATCCAAGGGAGGAGAGAGGGGGGCGCCTCCCCCTGACGTTGACTTAATTAGTGTAACTTGCCTAATTAACGCAAGTTTGCGTTAATTAAACTTGCTCCTAACGTAATGGTATTGAATCAACCTATTTCCCCCCCCCCTAAAACATCCCAGATCCACCCCTGTTGTAAGGGCACTATAACTTTTAATTTGTAATTCAATGAACCCCGTTCCAAAGTTTATGCGACCACCTCTTCCGCATAAAGTGCCCCTGGAAAAATAAATAAGTATTAATTCATTGAACCCTTATGGGTCTTTACTTAGGTAACGCTATAGCATTGCTTCTGACCTAAAAAGTTGAGTAGAAATTTCAGCTTCCATTTTTGTGAATATCCGAAAGTATCTGAATGGAATATGTTTGGGGGGTCATATTCCACGGCTGGGAAATTTCTGCTGGGTGGACTTTAGCGCGGGGGATTTATCAGCAGGAAAAGAAAATGTTCTTTGAAATGTGAATTATTCAGGGAGGGGACGACTAAACCCATTCGATAATATTCTAAATTTTACATCTGAAAGTAACGGGAATAAAGAATCAATGGAAATGTCAGAGATAGCACTTCAGGTTCCTTTAGACAATTTTGTTCGTGCCTTTTGAAAAAAGACATTTTCAAAAGACAGATTAATTTCATTTGTATTACTTTCTCTGTGGCTGCTCAATAATGCATAAGAGGGGGAGACTTCCCCCCACCACTGTCTCCGCTAAGGTTTCAGTTTTTATCTCAAGCCTTAAAAATGAACGCAATGCGATAAAAGTATAAATCAAAATAACATATATAGAAAAATATATACACATAACACGGAACAATTAATCAAAATTGCATATTATGAGTTGAGCTTCACCCAAATTATGGGCCAGGGGGCTTACTATTCCACAATCTATGAAATCAATCCTGCAATAACTGAAAATATAAAGTATTTTTGAGTATTTTAACATCTTCCACAACTCAAACGGTCCAGCATTCTACAGCCCAATGAGTCTGTCTGATCTCCTAAATCAGGAACGGAGGAGATAAGGGAAGGTTCGGCTCGTATTGGATGAGTCTCCACCCTCACCCGCTCCCTCGCCGACTGTCTATGCTAAAGTTTTCTTCCATCTGCCAACTACGCTGCCCCCCTCCCGCAGACTTTAATAAGGTAAAGTTTTGTATGGGAAGAACATATAGTAAATCTATTATAGTTATCCAATTATAAGGGTAAAATACATACTTTGTGATAGATGCAAAATTGCTTTGGCACACAAAATCCTATTAAAGTCAATTCCAAACAGTCATGATAGTAGAGAGGGGGGCGCTACTCCGAACGGGACTCCTTATATGGGCATAGAATACTGACGGGACTCCATATATGGGTATAGCCTCCCTAGGGAGAACACGTGGTTAATGGGGTCAATGACCTCTTTCTCCAGGTGTGTTTTTGGCACGCTCTCAGCGAATGTCATGGTGTCCAGAAATAGTATTTGTTGTTGTTTCTGAGGCAATTGTCAAGGTCAATGTTGTTGTTGTTGTTGTAAGTGCACGCTCTCAGCGAATGTTATGCCGTCCAGGACTTTGGAACACCTGTGCTGTCGACCTCAATTCACCTATCGTGAGTCAATAATTCCCCTTAGAAACAACAAATTAATTCCCCTTTCTTGACAGATCAATCAACCAATGACATCAACTGTCAGACTTTAAAATTTTCGCCTAGAAACGATTCTCCAGGAATAGATCCAAGTCATTAATGTCATTGCCTCGGAAACAACTCTTTTGGTCGAACTCCAAAGGATATTTATACGTAGCCAAACGCCATGGAAACAATTCTCCAAGAAACATCTTAGCGATGAATTGTTTTAGCGCGGGAATCAGGTTTCTTATTAATTTGAAATGCATTAGCGCAGAGATGCCAAAACAAAAGGAACACGCTGAATTACGTTTAGGGATTATTTGGGCGAAACTGTTTTAGACAGGTTATGGAATTATTTCGGCGAAACAGATAGAGACATTTTAAAAGATGATATTTGAAGAGATTTTGGAAGAGGATTTGAGGATGAAACTCTGCTCTGTGGTCGTTATAATACACAAGTTTCATTTGAACAGTGTTGTGAGGTCCTCTACCCCAACCCCAAAGGGTTCCGATCCCCCCACCCCAACCCCGAAGGAAGCCCCCGGTCCTCAAAGGTCCACCGGGCTCCCAAAGGACCACCCGGCCCTCAAGGGTCCCCCAGACCCCCCCCGGGGCCCAAAGGGCCCCTCCCCCCTTTGGCTCCCCAAAGGGGACCCTCTCCCTCCATCTCCTCCCTCCTCCTCCACTCCCCCTCCCATCCTCCCCACCCCTCCTCCCCCCCTCCTCCTCCTCCTCCTCCTCCTCCTCCTCCTCCTCCCACCTCCTCCTCCCCTCCCCTCCTCCCCTCCCCTTCCCTCCCCCATTTTTTATACTTTTTTTGTGCATTGAGACACAGAACGACCCCCTCCCCCGGCCCCTCCCCCCTCCAAAGGTCTGATTTTTCAAAGTTCATTTTGAATTTCCTTCGTTGAAATGCAAGAGTTGGAATGTTTCAGTAGTGTTTGGTTGTGGTTTACCTTGTCACAGTTATATTTTCTTGATTGTTCAAAGTTCATTTTGAGTTTCTTTCGTTGAAATGCAAGAGTTGGAATATTTCAGTAGTGTGTTTGGTTGTGGCTTACCTTGTCACAGTTACATTTTCTTGATTTTTCAAAGTTCATTTTGAATTTCTTTCATTGAAATGCAAGAGTTGGAATATTTTAGTAGTGTATGGTTTACCTTGTCACAGTTACATTTTCTTGATTTTTCAAAGTTCATTTTGAATTTCTTTCATTGAAATGCAAGAGTTGGAATATTTCAATAGTGTTTGGTTGTGTTTTACCTTGTCACAGTTACATTTCAATGATTTTTCAATGCTCTTTTTTTATGTCCTGTTTAGAAATTAAATATTTGGACAATTTCAGTAGTGATTTTGTGTAGTGTACCTTGTCATAGTCATATTCCCTTAATTTTTTCATGTTCAATTTGGATGTCTGCAGTTGAAATATACTATTTGGAATATTTAAGAATTGATTTCTGATGCTTTACATTGTCATAATTACAACCACTTAATATGCCAAAGTTTATCTTGAATTTCTTTCGCTTTAATTCTAGAGATGGTATATATCTGTAGCTTATGGTCGTTGTATTAATGAAAATGGCTACATGTTCATAATTCATCAAAGTTTTTGTTTGATTTCTTTCACTTAATATATATAGACGATAAATTAATGTAGTTTTTTGGTGCTGTTCAACTAGTCACAGTTAAATTCTTCTTATTTTTCAAAGTTCATTTCGAATTTCTTTCGTTGAAATGCAAGAGTTGTAATATTTAAGTGGTGTTTTGTTGTGGTTTACCATGTCACAGTTACATTTTCCTGATTTTTCAAAGTTCATTTCGAATTTCTTTCGTTGAAATGCAAGAGTTGGAATATTTCAGTAGTGTTTCGATATGGTTTACCTTGTCACAGTTACATTTTCCTGATTTTTCAAAGTTCATTTTGAATTTTTTTCTTTGAAATGCAAGAGTTGGAATATTTCAGTAGTGTTTGGTTGTGGTTTACCTTGTCACAGTTACATCTTCTTGATTTTTCAAAGTTCATTTCGAATTTATTTCTTTGAAATGCAAGAGTTGGAATATTTCAGCAGTGTATGGTTGTGGTTTACCTTGTCACAGTTGCATTTTCCTGATTTTTCAAAGTTGATTTTTAATTTCTTTCGTTGAAATGCAAGAGTTGGAATATTTCAGTAGTGTGTTGTTGTAGTTTACCCTGTCAAAGTTACATCTTCTTGATTTTTCAAATTTCATTTTGAATTTCCTTCGTTGAAATGCAAGAGTTGGAATATTTCAGTAGTGTTTGGTTGTGGTTTACCGTGTCACAGTTACATTTTCTTGATTTTTCAAAGTTCATTTCGAATTTCTTTCTTTGAAAGGCAAAATTTGGAATATTTCAGTAGTGATTGGTTGTTGTATACCTTGTCACAGTTACATCTTCCTTATTTTTCAAAGTTCATTTCGAATTTCTTTCATTGAAATGCAAGAGTTGGAATATTTCAGTAGTGTTTGGTTATGGTTTACCCTGTCACAGTTACATTCTCCTGATTTTTCAAAGTTCATTTTGAATTTCTTTCGTTGAAATGCATGAGTTGGAATATTTCAGTTGTGTTCGAGTGGAGTGTATCTTGTCACAGTTAAAGTCACTTTATTTTTCAATGTTCATTTTGAATTTATTTACTTTCAATGCATTATTTGGACTATTTCAGTTGGACTTCGTTGTGTGTCAAATTGTAACAGTCACCTTCTACTAATTCTTAAAATCTTATTTTGAATTTCTTACATTGAAATGCAAGAGTTGGAATATTTCAGTAGTGTTTCGATATGGTTTACCTTGTCACAGTTACATTTTCTTGATTTTTCAAAGTTCATTTTGAATTTATTTCATTGAAATGCAAGAGTTGGAATATTTCAGTAGTGTTTGGTTGTGGTTTACCTTGTCACAGTTACATTTTCTTGATTTTTCAAAGTTCATTTTGAATTTCTTTCGTTTAAATGCAAGAGATTGAATATTTCAGTTGTGTTTCGGTCAGGTCTTCTATGCCGCCGTGATATTTTCATGATTTTTCAAAGTTCATTTTGAATTTCTTTATTTGAAACGCAAGAGTTGGACTATATAAATAGTGTTCCGTTGTGGTTTTCCTTGTCACAGTTACATTTTCTTGATTTTTCAAAGTTCATTTAGAATTTATTTAGTTGAAATGCAAGAGTTGGAATATTTAAGTAGTGTTTGGTTGTGGTTTACATTGTCACAGCTACATTTTCTTGATTTTTAAATGATAACTTAGAATTTCTTTACTTGAAATGCAAGAGTTTGAATCTGTCAGTGTTGGGTTGTGGTTTACCATGTCACATTTACATTTTTATGATTTTTCATATTTCATTTTGAGTTTCTTTAATTCATATTCAAGAGTTGTATTATTTCAGTTATGTTTGCATGTTGTTTACCATGTCAGTGTTACATTATCCTGATTTTTCAAAGTTTATTAATAATTTTTTTCGTTGAAACGCAAGAGTTGGAATATTTACGTTGTGTATGGTTGTGGTTTACCGTGTCACAGTTACAATTTCATGATTTTTCAAAAGTTTGTTTTGAATTTATCTCTTTGAAATGCATGAGTTGGAATATTTCAGTAGTGTTTGGTTGTGGTTCACCTTGTCAAAGTTACATTTTATTGATTTTTCAAAGTTAATTTTGAACTTCTTTCGTTGAAATGCAAGAGTTGGAATATTTCAGTAGTGTTTGGTTGTGGTTTACCTTGTCATTGATACATTTTCATAATTTTTCAAAGTTCATTTTGAATTTCACTCGTTGCAACTTAAGAGTTGGAATATTTCAGATGAGTTTCGATGTGGTTTAACCTGTCACCGTTATATTTTCTTGATTTTTCAAAGTTAATTTTGAATTTCTTTAATTGAAATGAAAGAGTTGGAATATTTCAGTAGTGTTTTGTAGTGGTTTACCTTGTCGAAGTTACATTTTCTTGATTTTTCAAAGTTCATTTTGAATTTCTTTCATTGAAATGTAAGAGTTGTAATATTTCAGTAGTGTTTGGCTGTGGTTTACCTTGTCACAGTTACATTTTATTGATTTTTCAAAGTTCAGTTTGAATTTATTTCGTTTAAATGAAAGAGTTGGAATATATCAGTACTGTTTGGTTGTGTTTTACCTTGTCACAGTTACATTTTCTTGATTTTTCAAAGTTCATTTTTAATTTTTTTCGTTGAAATGCATGAATTGGAATATTTCATTAGTGTTTGGTTGTGGTTCACCTTGTCACAGTTACATTTTATTGATTTTTCAAAGTTTATTTTAATTTATTTAGTTGTAATGCTAGAGTTGGAATAGTTCAGTAGTGGTTGGTTGTGGTTTACCATGTCAGAGTTACATTATCTTGATTTTTCAAAGCTCATTTTGAATTTCTTTCGTTGAAATGCAAGAGTTGGAATATTTCAGTAGTGTTTGGTTGCTGTTTACCTTGTCACAGTTACATTTTCCTGATTTTTCAAAGTTCATTTTGAATTTCTTTCTTTGAAATGCAAGAGTTGGAATATTTCAGTAGTGTTTGGTTGTGGTTTACCGTGTCACAGTTACATTTTCTTGATTTTTCAAAGTTCATTTCGAATTTCTTTCCTTGAAATGCAAGAGTTGGAATATTTCAGTTGTGTTTCAATATGGTTTACCATGTCACAGTTACATTTTCATGATTTTTAAAAGTTAATTTTGAATTTTTTTCCCTGAAATGCAAGAATTGGAATATTTCAGTAGTGTTTGGTTGTGGTTTACCTTATCAGATTTACATTTTCTGGATTTTTCAAAGTTATTTTGAATTTCTTTAATTTAAATGCAAGAGTTGGAATATTTCAGTAGTGTTTGGTTGTGGTTTACCTTGTCAGAGTTACATTCTCTTGATTTTTCAAAGTTCATTTTGAATTTCTTTCAGTGAACTGCATGAGTTGTAATCTTTCAGTTTTGGTTGCTATTGGTTTAACTTGTCACTATTACATTTTCTTTATTTTTCAAAGTTCATTTTGAATTTTTTTCGTTGAAATGCAAGAGTTGGAATATTTCAGTAGTGTTTGGTTGT